>NW_011887890.1:44872-53814 GCF_000806365.1 Fopius arisanus | reverse complement strand
ATTTTTTTCCTTCCACTCATTTAACCATCAACCCTCTATTTTACCCTGCCAGACTCATCCCACCGTCAACCCTCATTTTCCTCATGACTCATTCCACCCTCAACCATCATTTTTGCCGAATGAATTCATCCCACCATGAATCTCCTTTGCACCCTGGCACACTCTTCCCACCCTCAACCCCTAATTTTTTTCCAATGCACTCAGTTCACCCTTCTATTTTTATTTTTTTTCCACTACACTGATTGGACTCCGCAACTCCGTCTAATCATTCCGTGAATCAATCTACATACACCTGTGGACCCTTCTTCACCCCATCGGCCACGGGTTAGTGAGGGTGGAAAAAAAAGGTTCAAATTTATAGGTACAGATCGACTCAGAATCACCCCCTGAGTCGATTTACCTATCCCTGTAAACACTTTTTTTTACTCCATCGGTCATTTTGAAGAAGGGTTAATGAGGGTGAAAAAAAAGGTCGAAATTTATAGGTACAGATCGACTCAGGAGGTGACCCACCCCAGTAAAGACTTTTTTTTTCATCCCATCGGTCATTTTGAGGGAGGGTTACTGAGGGTGAAAAAAAAATGTCGAAATTTATAGGTACAGATCGACTCAGAATCATCCCCTGAGTCGATTTACCTACCCCTGTGGAGACATTTTTTTTTATCCCATCGGTCATTTTGAGGGAGGGTTAGTGAGGGTGAAAAAAAAAATGTCGAAATGTATGGGTACAGATGGACTCAGAATCACCCCCTGAATCGATTTACCCACCCCTGTAGAGACTTTTTTTTATCCCATCGATCATCTCAAAAGAGGTTTAGTGATGGTCGAAAAAAGTGGATTCCACATTTGGATACAAAAAAACCCAGTGGGTCCTATCGATGACCCTCTTCACATTTCCCCCATATCCCCCCCCCCTCCCTCATTTCCCATATTTCTCACTCACATTACAATCATAGGGTTTTTTCAACTTTTCATTATTTTCCCTATTCATCTATTTCTCTGCAGTCATTCCTAGCCACAACTAATTACTACTTTACATTAAGCCTCATTATATTAGCTGAAGAGCCACGGGCTGGAGTTCTAACTATTACGTAATATTACGGCAATATATGATGGCAATAAACTCTTTAAATGAAAAATAAGGTATTAGGTTAGTAGGGCCTAGGACTAGTGTGCGAAAGATCATAGGTACGATTCTCGTCGGGCACAAAATTTGAGGTCGTCGATTATCTTTTTTCAGGGTCCATATCGTTGTCGCCATGGTTAGGAATAACTAATAAATGATAAAAAACGAGAAAATTTTTTTTTCAATTTTTGTTAATTAATTTAATGCGTGCCGCGGTAGTCAATTATATGCCGAGCATTCATAGTCCAGTCTGTTGTTCTTGTTAATTACTCACTTCTTTCAATCACCGTTAGAAGATTGATAATCGGATAAATTTCAGTAAAACATCAATGTTATTAATATTTTTGGGTGAAAATAATTGGACGCGGCTGTCAATCAGCTGCTATCATTGGGCCCATCAAGGCATGGATAATCGGGCCGGAGTTATCAACCGAGGATGGATAAAGCATTGTTGGCATCGAGCTTAACCCGATCTCCAGGCCAATCCGGCCATCCTACAGGGGGTATATGTATAATTTAAAAATTTATATATGTATATACATGTATAAATTGTTAAATTTCAGAGACGTCAAGTGAATGACCGCGAACGAAACGGTCAAAGCTGAAGGAGAGTTTTCAAAAATCTTTTGTCCGCCTTTCTAATTTTTAGGGCCGCATGGTTGGGGATGAAGGTTATAGTTGAATATAAGGTCAAATAATATATATATTTTATTTCTAATTTCAGAATAGTCGAAGTGAGTGAAAGATAGTGAAGTAGTTGACGACAAATGATCATTGAAATAATATTTCACTTTTGTTGACGGAGCAGAGAGAAGCCAGGCGACGGGGTTAGAGTAGAGTAATAATTATAAAGACTTTTTCCTCTCCTATACTTTCCCAACATTCTATACTCCGGATCTATAACATTCATTTCCTTCCTACCGGCCAACCCCCTGTACCGCATTTGCCGCAGGGAGGGAAAAGCCTCATTTGAGGGTTATTTCGTTTTCTGTCATCGAAAAAATACGAAAAAGCCACGTAATTTTTCTAGAAGCTTTAAAATCGATTCAAACTTCCAGGCTTATTATGCCTCAAAATATAAAAATTTTTGGACATTGAAGAATTTTTATGGAACGTTCCTAAAAAATTACGAAACGTTCCGTCAAAATCGCCCCCTCATGGTGGCTCATGGCTAGCTGTGAGGCGCCAGGCGAATACGTCATTTTGACGGAAGAGATTGCAGAATTTATGTGATGATTGCTTCGCTTGTAAATTACGTGAAATGTTCTGTAATTTTTATTGACTATTTCTCTCCGTATAGGTGTTCGTTAAACCTCAAACTCACTTTGTCAGCGCCTGGGGAGGAATTCTGCGCGTTTTATTCACGCTATGGCGTGGATGTAGTGTTTATGTTGCGTGGATGTTGCGTGGATGCAATTTTAAGATGAAAAACAGGTAGAAATCGATGAAAACAGATGAAAGAATGATGTGGCATGAAGCAGGTGGATTATTTGATGCATTTGGCGATGTTTCTTTGATTATTTTGGGATAAATTATAAAAAATATATAATCGGCAGAAGTGAGCATAAAAACAGCGTTCGGAAAACGCCGAGAGATGGCGGTAGGCTTATATTACCGACCTCCATAACCGAATTGACCGTCGCCGTTTAATCGCGGGCCCCGGGGCACTGTGCATTTGGAAGAAATCTATTTTTTTTATTAACTTTTCGAACTTTTTCCTTCATAAATATGTAGGTGGTAATTTGGTGGAATTTAGGAGAACATTATCAGAATTTAGGAGTAATTAGTTAAATAAAGATAAATGGGTGGTGCCAGATGGTATGACCCTTGTGGGTCTTTTACCAACCCTTTCCCAGTACCTACGCGGTACCTCAACCTAATTCCCTACCCGCACTTTCATCTAGCTACCTTATAACTAAATTCCACAGGCACTGGGTTCGTTTTCCGACGATGAAAAATTTTTCACCATCGGGACTCGAACCTGCGCTACCGGGACGCTTTGGTCATAGGGCCAGCACACTGACGACTAGCCCAAAGACGTCCTCAGGAGTAATTAGTTTTCGTTTAATTGATTTTTCTTTTTTGTCAATAATAATGAGAAGAAGTTATTCTTAAAAAAATCAAAAATAATTGACATTGATAGAGACTAATTTGGTGGCCATTATAATCAAGGTTTCATAATGTAGGAGTTAAGGCCCGGCCTTCTCGTCCTGGGGAAATTTTGGTGACTTTTACCCCCTCACAGTTTGCGGCAGACTTCGAAGCTCCATCTAAAAAATATACGGTCAATAAAAGAAAAAGTGACAAAATGGCACACTTTTCCAGGGCCGTCTGGGGCTCCGAAGTCAGGGTGCCAAATTTGCGGGCCCCCTTCGAAAAAAATTTGAACGATTAAGGATTTTTCATTTGAATTTATAGGGGGCGGAATAAAAAAGTAGTGGGAATGAGAAATCCATTTTTATTCATTTTTTTAAACAAATAGGCGCATGGCGGTATAGGGGCATGGATGCGAGGGTGACATAGGAGTTTGGGTATCGGATGAATCCGTCGGAAAAAAATGAAGGATTGAGAGTGGCATGAGTGTGGCAGAGTAAAATAGGGGTGGATGGTGGAGTGAGTGCAGGTGGGAAAACGAAGGGTTGAGGCTGGGATGAGTCTGGCAGGGTAAAATAGGGGGTTGATGATGGAGTAAGTGCATGTGGGATGATGAAGGGTTGAGGCTGGGATGAGTGTGGCAAGGTTAAATAGAAGATTGCTGGTGGAATGTGGGCAAGGGAAAAAATGAAGGGTTGAGGCTGGGATGAGTGCGGGAGGGTAAAATAGGGGGTTGGTGATGGAATGAGTACAATGAAAAAAATGAAGGGTTACGGCTGGGATGAGTGCGGCAGGGTAAAATAGGGGGTTTATGGCAGGAGAAGGGGTATGATCGCATGCTAAACCCTCATTTCACCGGCAGGCACTCGTCCTAGCCTCAACCGTCCATTTTTCTCGTGCACTCACTCCACCATCAGTCCCCTATTTTACCCTGCCACACTCATGTCACTCTCAATCCTTCATTTTTTTTCCGACGGATTCATCCGATACCCAAACACCCATATCACCCTCGCATCCATGCCCCTGCCCCCTTCTTTACCATCATGCGCCTATTTGTTTGAAAAAATAAATAAAAATGGTTTTCTCATTCCCACTACTCTTTTATTCCATCCCCTATAAATTCAAATGAAAAAACCTTAATTGTTCAAATTTTTTTCGAAGGGGGCCCGAAATTTTGGCACCCTGACTTTTTCTCCTATGGACCGTGTATTTTTTAGATGGAGCTTCGAAGTCTGCCGCAAACTGTGGGGGGGTAGAAGTCACCAAAATTTTGCACGACGAGGAGGTCGGGCCTTAACTCCTAAATTATGAAACCTTGATTATAATGACCACCAAATTATTCTCTATCGATTTCAATTATTTTTGATTCTTTTAAGAATAACTTCTGCTCATCATTATTAAAAAAATAGATCTCTTCCAAATGCACAGTGCTCCGGGGCCCGCGATTAAACGGCTACGGTCAATTTCGTTATTTTTTATAATTTATCCCAAAATAATCAAAGAAACATCGCCAAATGCATCAAATAATCCACCTGCTTCATGCCACATCATTCTTTCATCTGTTTTCATCGATTCCTACCTGTTTTTCATCCAAAAATTGCATCCACGCAACATCCACGCAACATACACATTACATCCACGCCACAGCGTGGATGATAGTTTGCTAGGGCACCAAACATGTTGCTTACCGGCTAATAGCTTCTGCACATTTTGAGTCCGGATTATCAATACGGCTTGACGGTATCTGCACGGAGATTAAATCTGAATGAAAATTATGCAGGTAGGATGAAAGTGTATTATGACCCACTTTTGTGGAATTGATGAATTGCAAGAATTGATATAAAAATCCTAAAATTTATTAAAACTCAAATTAAGCTTGTTTTATTGGTAGATTATTTTCCCTATATAGCGAAAACTGATGTTATATTGATCAAAATTTATATGGGTTGAAATAAATTATCTACATGATAGAGATAAACATTATTGTTTGCCAGTTAGTTCTTATAATGGCATAAAAATCAATTTTTTGCAGAGTGCGCATCAGAAATTAACCTGATGGGCGACAATTTTTACCATTAAGAATTATATGTTTGACCAGTAAAACTTTAACACAATACTTGCAAGAGAGAGACAAAAAGAAGCCACCCCCGCAAATCCTCAGGTCCGTATGACGCAATTTATCCCAACGGCCGGGGTACTTCAATTCATTTAATTTTTTTCATAACAAATAGATGAACGAAGTAATTGAAATTTAACTCTTGCCACTTAATAGAAAACCCGTTTAAGTATTTCCAGCAAAAATTTTTAATTGTTTGGCGAAAATTGTCGCAATAAATGAAACGATTGAATCGGCGTGAAATAATAGGACCATCTGCAATTTTTGTTTATTAAAGAAAATATAAGCAATGAAGTGAAAAAAAAATCGAAAATTTTACTGCGGAGACAATTTTATTGACTTTTTATGCGTTTTTCGCACATGACAATATGTGCTTCATACCTTGGGCAAATAATTATTTATTATTGACGGAAATGTACTTGAAACGCGTGTGCGTGATGAAGCTGTTTTAAGTGGGGTTAGCATTCTTAACCCTGACGGAAAAATAATTTTATACATAAAATCGTGAAAATTCTCCAGATATTTGATCATTTTTATCTTCCCCCGTTGACAATCTTTGGTCTATTAAGGATAAATTTTATATTGTTGAGGACAAATTTTATTCTAAATTATTCTTAAAATTCATCCCAGCAACGGATAGTTATTAGATCACGAAACAATCAGTTCACAAATCACAACATCATTCTTCCATTAGGATGATTTTTATCTAAATTTTTTATATCTAAAATTTCTCTCGCTGTTTTACACCTTAATAGGTTTTCTTGAAGTTGACTATGAATTACCAAAGAAAAAAGGGTTAATTTTGAAAATTTTCAAAAATTTAACAAAAACTCGCTGTTCGTCTTCTAATCTTCTTTTAAGGATGAAGCCCTAAGGGTGAGAATAGAAGTGTATGGTTGGAATCACCGAGTTGACAGTTGAGGTTCCAATTTTCGAAATGCCATAGACAGAAGTGAGAAGATCATAATAATACTTTAATGGTTCAATAAAGCGAGTGGATTCTTGAAGGTGAAATTTCAAGGGTGTAACCGTCGAGATATATTATCAACGTGATATTGTAAAAAGTCAAATCACACGTTATCTAATAGTACTACTAAATAAAATATTATGCAACAAATTTGTCATTCATTGCTACAATAGTAATGATTAATATCATTCTCATTGTTCATCGTCAAATTAATTTGACACTGAAAAAAACGGCTGTTAAAATCAGTGGCCATATCTATGAACTACTTATCGATGAACTGAATAATAAAATATTTAAGTAGAAAAATCGG
Organism: Fopius arisanus; assembly: GCF_000806365.1. Taxonomy (NCBI): domain Eukaryota; kingdom Metazoa; phylum Arthropoda; class Insecta; order Hymenoptera; family Braconidae; genus Fopius; species Fopius arisanus. Next base: position 47,201 of record NW_011887890.1, on the reverse strand, counting down.
GTGGCAGAATGTATATACAGCAGATGAGAAATGGAAACTGGTTGAGCCGTAGGATTAGTAATTGTTGGATTGTAAGTTCAAACCTTTTTTTTAGATTGCGGATTTCAATTACGCGGACTAGCCTTCCCAATGGTACCGTACTCAGAGTAGAGTTATTGTAACTCCGCTGGTTATGTGCGCGGACTATATGTCCAGCCCGGCCTTTGTTGCCAGTCTTAACAAATTCGTCGCATGGTTGCTCGCGACTTGATTTGCGGTGGGGAAGGCAGTTCCCCACCAGCGCAGTCTCGTCGCTGCTAGAGGCGGACAGTCACATAGGATGTGTAGACTGTCCTCTTTTGCTTCATTACAGAATCTGCACCACCCGTCTGAGTCCATGCCGATGACTCTGCAATGTTCTTTAAATCTGCCATGTCCTGTGAGCAGCCTGATCGTAATGGCCAGACTTTTCCTGTCCATGGCCAGTAGATGTTTCGACCTTTTCTTGCTGGGCCAGGCATGATTGCCCTGGCCTTTCTGCAGGTCTTTGCGTCTTTCTACCGCTCCGATTGTTCACGTCGGAGTTTTTCCTTTATGTGCCTCACACCTACGGCATGGGAAACTCCCACTATCGAAGACTCATCCGCATTTGTTGCCCCCTGTTTCACCAGCCCATCTGCTGTTTCGTTGCCGTGGATGTCCTCGTGGCCTGGGACCCAGACAAGGGTTACCTTCGTGCTGGTCCCCAATTTTTCCAGGCTCTCCATGGTTTCCCAGATCAACTTAGAGTCAGTATTGGGTCTGAGGAGAACTTTTAGAGCAGCTTGACTATCTGTCCACACAAAAATGTGTTTGTTGATTGTCATCCGGGGCACTAGAAGCTGTGAACACTTTTTGATTGCCAGACCTTCCGCTTAGAATACGGTGGCCACACTCCCTAAGGACCCGTTGCACCTGTAGTTTTCCTCCGGCCCCTACAGTCCTGCTCCAAAGCAGCCTCTGTATCCTGAGCCATCTGTATCCCAGTGCGTGGCATTGGTGTCTGTTTTTTTTTACAGTTTCCCAGTTCTCCCTCTCAGGGATGTAGGTTTTAAAGGCCCTCCTGATTTGGTCTTCCTGGTCATTCTATCTTGACTCATGTTCCAGGAATTTTTCTTGAGGATGTCAAGTTTGGTGTGTGCCGCTCCCGCTTGCATCCATTCCCACTGGCACAAGAGTCTATAAGCTGTTGATTGTGCCCTACTCACCACAAGATGGTCGAGTGAAGGCAGGTCCAGGGCAATTTTCCGGACATCCGTGGGTTTCGTTCTCATGGCCCCGGTCGGTGCCCTCAGGAAATTTCCCTGTAGGCATTTGAGCCAGTTCCTTATCTCCACCCTCTTCGCCCTGAACCACGAGACTACAGCGGTGTACATCAGCCGCGACAGCAGAACTATCTCGTACAGCCATAGACTGATCTTTGGGCTAAAGCCCCAGTCTCTGCCCATGGCTCTTCTACATGCCCACAGTGAGGCATACGTCTTGCCTATCGGTGTCTCTATGTGCTTTCTCTAGTGGAGCTTGGCGTCTAGTTGAACACCCAGTTACCTCACTGAGGTAGCATAGGCAATCTCTGCACCCGCTAACATCAGCGGCTCCGGGTTTACAACTTTGTATTTCCTAGTGAATATCATAGCCGACGTCTTCTCAGGGTTAACTGAGAGTTTCGTTCTTCTACATCAGTTCACCATAGTTCCCAGAGAGTAGTTCAGTCTATCTCTCAGCACTCTATCAGTCTCAGTGGACCTCCTCTCCCTGTAGGCGTACTGAGCAAAAGACAGCGGCCTGGCTATTAGCAGTGTGTTTTTTGTTTCCATCCTTGAGCCTCTCCATTGTTTTTAAAACAAAGGAGGATAGGCTGATAGGTCGAAAGTCTCTTGGTTTGATATAGCCGTTTCGGCCGGGCTTGGGTAGGAACACTATCTTCCATTCCCCTCAAACTCGTGGTACAATTCTCAGTGCTACGCTGGCTCTCAGACTTTTTGTAAGAGACCCCAGGATGATATCCATTCCGCTGCTACTCCGCAGTAACACCGGGTAGATACCATCCGGTCCTGGTGCTTTTAGGGGTTCAATGGATTTGATCGCCTATTCTACTCCCGGTGGGTACACGTTTTTGGCTGCTAGAGCCCAATCCTGTGGTTTATACTGGCATCCAGTTTCCTTTGCGGCCTCTTTCGCGCTTTCTGTGCTTGTGAACCCAGGAAAGTGCTCCTCAAGCAGGAGTCGCAGGAATTCCTTCGAGGTCCAGGTATAACTGCCATCTCTCGTCATTAAACAGCCTAGGTTAGCGCCACCCTGACCCCCCCCC
>NW_011887890.1:36650-44842 GCF_000806365.1 Fopius arisanus | reverse complement strand
CCCCCCCAACTTGGCTACGGCCGAGTCCGCCTTGGTGAGCTGCGGTATGAGAGTAGCTTCCATCCCTTTGACCTGGATGCCCTTAGTCTGTGTTTCCTGGGCTTCGCGTGGAACAATCTCCCACATCCTTCCAGACCTCTGATAGTACCATTCACCAGCCACGGTTCTTGGATGAGAGCTATTGCTGTTGGCATCTCAGCAAGCGTCTTGCAAAATATGGCCGAGGCATTTTCGCTGTGATGCAAGTTGATCTGTACGATTTCGATCGACCCGGGAGCTATTGATTGTTCACTTATCTTCCGCGGTCGCTCCTTGTCTTCTCGAGCATCTTAATAGATGCTATTTGAGTCCCGCAATGAGGTAGCTCAAACCTTAGTAGCTTCAATATTTTAAGTTAACAAAACCAGTTTTTTCATCATAATTGCGTAAAGGTTGTGTAGCTAATGCCCAATTGATGAAAAAATCATCTTTAAAAGTGCGAATTATTTTATTTGAAATCACTCCAAGATTATGATGGATATGCCAGTTGTAAATGTCGTTCTTCCTTTGAATCCATCGTGAATGCCCGTAATGGTAACATTTATTTCCTTGTATTTCAGCAACTCATAACATTCTGATGTGATGACGACCCAATTCAATGATACTAGTCAATAACCGGCAGCCAATGCTAGCCAAGGTTCAACCCCGAAGACCGGACCTTTATTTTGTGATTACAGGTTTGAATCACGGTTGTGATCAAGTGTCTTAAATCTTGGTAGCCGAGCTTCATCTGAATTCGGTCCATTTTTGTTTTCGGATCTGGGGAGTCTCTTAACACTTACTCATAGTCAGTCTTCAACTTGTGGGTCATAAAATATCAACAATAAATAATACGATTGATTAATTGATGGTATTTCAACGATTATTTATTAATTGAATGAAATAGGAAAAAAAAATTGATCTATTATTTCGTCCCCCCGCCCTCTTTCCTCACTCCAAAAAAGAGGATGATGAATAAATAATAATTTATATCATTGGTTGGCTCTGACGTCGCCCCTCGTCTCGCATGATAGTCCAAAAATGGCTCAACGATAATTCATATTACTATCGTTACTTTTGTTGTTATCTCTTTTTTCGAATCTTCCCCCACCGTCAACGCCACTCCAAAATGATCGGAAAGAAAAATTAATAATCATAGAATGAGCGACGACGATAGCCGAATTTAATCTTTTGGAAATCGTCGAATGGCAGTCTAGACCACAGGTGGACAACCTCAGCTCTCGGAGCTACTCCAGCTCTCGCCCTTCATTAGACAAAATTGTCCCAAGCCATAAAGTGTATGGCTGCACCCCCTTCGGGCCCATGATGCCCCGCCCGTAGGCAAGAGTAGTGGGGATATTCGGCCGAAACTTGGTGGTAGGAAAAGTGAAATAGAAAATTTTTCTATTTCTCTAATGGAAATATTTTTGCAATTATTTTTTTTTGTGGTTATCCTTTTGATTGGTTATTGGTTGGTTTTAATTGTCTTTATAATAAACGATTTCGTACCTTTCATAGATTTCTTGAAGTAATTTTGAAATTATAATTGAAATATTGTTTAGAAAAGAATTATTAGATATTACCATGTTGTTAATAGACCTGACTTGACATACATTTTCAAACTTTTCATTTCTATATTTCCCGCTCCCGATGCCAAAGTTAAATAAACAAATTTCTCACCATCAAAAAAATTATCGGTGTTCATTAAACTGTAAGTGACGATGAAATATTACTTTCTCAAGTTCACGAGCATCCCACTTTCAGTTACACTTATGAATATTCCCTCACATTTCAATCACGTGCATGCACTATCGCTCGATATTACCCTACCACACAAATATACGACAACCCCTGTAATCACGTTAGGTCCCTTATAATTGGAACCTTAATAATTTTATGGCTTCAGCTCCGAGCCTACCTGAGGTTGCCCACCTCTGATTTATTCCATACATGCTCTATTCGGCTTTTTTACTTAGTATTTGCGGTAACATCAGCGGACTTGCTCTCCAACCGTATTGCACTTGCCCCAGGAGCTGTTGGCCCCGTACAGACCTTTCTGGTGACCAAGGAATATCGTGAAAAATCTTGACCGGCATGGCGTCCATCAACCAAGCTTCATCGCGAAATGATATTTGTCTGTGTCTAGACCAGAGGTGGGCGACCTCAGGTAAGCTCAGAGCTGTAGCCAGAAAATGATTAAGGTTCCAATTATAAGGGACCTAACCGTGATTACAAGGGTTGCTGTATATTTGTGTGGTGGGGTAACATCGACGATGGCGTACGCGCGTGATTGAAATGTGAGGGCAAAATGGTTTGAATTTTTATGCACATGTTTGGACATATTCTTTTTAATTAAGAAAAAATGAAATTAAGAGATTATGGGTTGGATTCAATATTCATCGGTGGAGATGAAAGTGGGATGCTCGTGAACTTGAGAAAGGAATATTTTATCCTCAATTAAAGATTAATGGATGCCGATAATTTTTTTGATGGTGAGAGATTTATGAATTTTAATTTGGTATCGAGAGCGGGAAATACAGAAATCAAAAGTTTGAAAATGAATGTCAAGTCAGGTCCATTAACAACATGATAATATTTAATAAGTGTTTTCCAAACAATATTTCAATTATAATTTCAAAATTACTTCAAGAAATCTATGAAAGGTACGAAATCTTTTTTTATAAAGACGATTGAAAGCAACCCATAACCAATCAAACAAATAACAAAAAAAACAATAATTGAAAAAATATTTCCATTAGAGAAATAGAAAATTTTCCTATTTCCCTTTTCCCACCACCAAGTTTCTGTCGAATATCCCCACTACTGTTGCCTACGTGCAGGGCATCATGGGCCCGAAGGGGGTGTAGCCATAAAAAATGGGAGAAAAGAATCATCAATAATTTGCATTGTTATATAAGTCTGACCATTCGTGCCCCTATCCATCTCCGCCATCACTCGGAAAATGAGAAAAACGAAACGAAATTATTGTCATTATTATCACTTGAGTTTGACTCCCTCTCCCTCTCCCAAGCCAAAAATGACGGGAGCCAACAAAAATGATTTGTCTCATCATTATTTAGCTCTAACCCCTATGACCCCGTCTCCTTCCTCCGTTCACTCCGAAATTAAGAAAAGAAATCTTAGTGCTAATGGTAGTTCCCTCGCAGCCTCTGCATTCTCTTTATAATTTAACGTTAATTCCTTCGTCTCCCAAGTCTTCGTCCCGTCGCTCCAAAAATGAGAAAAAGTCAACAATAAATAATAATAGCAATGATATGATTGATGATGCATCATCCATTAATAGTGCTATTCATTTAATCTGTTCACGAAACCGGACGCGTGGAAAGTCTTACCCATGCATTTAGGCAATTTTTTACCAATCTTACCCTCGGCTAACTTAATTTTGGTGTATCACCCTTTATAGATAGGAATCCTCTCTACCCCCCAATTATTAAAAAAATTATCGGTAATAATTTATATTTTATCTGTAACAAGTAATAATTTTCTGGAGATCCGATCTTTTGCTTTTTAGTCCGTAATTTTCTGACATCATAAGAAAGTTTAGTTATAAACGAAAAGGAAAACACACATGCACTGACAAATTTACTCCGGCGATTCAGTTTGCATGAAGAACTTAAAAAATCACCCCAATGATATCCTCTGTGTACCCGAGTGGAAAATTAACTCAGGTCTGGATCAAGTTCGAATCAAGTCAGACTTGATGTTGGGTACGGTACTGATCTTACAACTTGATCAGGACTTAAACAAGATTAAGCATGTAACGCCTTCACTCGACCCCGATTCGATCAGGCGTGCCGAATCAGGGTTTGATCAAACAAAATGAATTAATCCTTGATAACCGAATCTAAAGATGTTTATCAATCGTAATGAACTTAAAACAAAAAATTAATCATTCTTTCAGATTATTTTACTTCTATCAATGGATACTTACTATAATTAATGCTGAAAAAACCTACCCTGGCGATTTGAGGGCTACAGAGTAGCGTAGATGTAGCGTAGATGGGAGTAGATGTGTTTTTTATTGTAAAAGAGCATGAAAAAGTATAGAATAATTCGGAGTAACGATTGTAACATTCATAATTAATAAATAAGGACAAGTTGGAACTTATAAAATAATTATTGAATACTCGGAATCCGCTGAGCAGACCCCGGAAAACTCTGAACAATATTGTTCGGGAACCTATTCCCCACCATCCCAGGAAATTTTATGCATAAGGATGCATACCGGAATCCTGTAGGCTAATTAATAGCCACGAGGAAATTTCATTTCGCGATCTCCGCCTGTTGCGCGTAGCCACTCGATGGCTGCCTCGATGGCGCCCCCACGGAGAACCACTGGCCTTTCGTTGGCCGTGAATAATCTCTCAAAAATCCGCCGTAAAAAAAAATACGTTTGGACCCCCCAAAATCGCACCACTAACCTCCCTAACGCACTTGGGGAAAACACATGCCGAAATTATTTGGAAAATTTCCCCACAAAGCCTCAAAAAAAAAACCACCCAAATTTTGGGGGACACAACCGACGCCATTTCCATGGCTCGGAAAGTTATCACAACCGCTAACAATTTTCTAGGGAGTCGCCAAAGGGGAAAAATGGACCAAAATATTCCGTAAACTCACTGTTGATCCCCTGGGTGCCTTCCTTTTCCTCTTTTGGACCATCCTGGGTGTACTTGGGTGTCCTAGAATGTCCTGGCGTTGCACTCGAGTCACTCACTTTCACTGGGATCACTCACGTATCTCCTCTTTCCCGGTCGAGGCGTAACTGATTTTCGGAGGTCAGTGTCGCGTGACGCTAATGACCCCCTAATCACGCCTACCAATCGAACGGGTGTCGATTGGTGGATCCCTCTGCCCTATTCCGGGCGAAGTCCTTTCTAAATTCTTAAAATTAATCCATCACCCTCATTTCTTTAGTATCGGTTCTCCTGGGTTCTCGGGTTTATTCCTAACCCTTAAACATAATTTTATTTTCCTACCCCGTAATTTATTTGGCAATCCGCCGGGATAACGACTGATTTTATCTCGAGCGACCTTCCACTCGTAACCAGTCTTAGCAATCCGCCGGAGTAATTATTAATTTTGCCCCGCACGGCCTTCCACCCGTACCAGTTAATCCCCAAAACCCTTTTTCGTGGAGCGCCGGCTTTTCAGTCGGACCTAACCCGATCCGGAGGGCTTGCCCTAACCTTCTCCTAAAAATCCCTATAACCTCTAACCTAATTACGCCTAAACCACCCCAAAGGGGGGAGTCCTAATTTAACCTAAACCTAACCCGTATTCTAATGGGAGAAGGGAGAATGCGAATTTTAGTGCGTCCATTGAGGGCAATATACTCGAAAAGAACTTCAGTTGTTATCACCGTCTTGACGGAATCAATAGGAAAGCGCCTCAACGTACGAGTATCGCTTCAACCTGTTCAAGCGTCCAGCCATCGTTTATCTCATGTTTGATCATTTTAAAAAATTAAAGAATCACTCCAGAAAAAGAAGAGAACTTGTGAAGGTGGGCAGTGAAATCTTTAAAATACTTCTGATTATCTCCGGGATTTCATACAAGTTTTTTAGTTTCCAATTTCATAAATTGCATCAAGTGGTTTCCAGATGAATTGTTTTTCAATGGTTATTGCGGAAAATCATCGTATATAATTTTACAGATAATATAGCTCTAGAATTGGCAACCGCAGGGATCTGGTCTCAATGACCTTCAATTGCAAGAAACCTTGGACTGGACTCGCATACAACCGGGCGCCAATTAGAGCTTGCAGCCCTAAGGGCTTGTGTTCAGGTATGAGAGCTGCTTTCGATTAGTCAACGACTGGGCTCAGCTGATGTAAAGGATTGCTACCTATAATCAGCTGGATGTGGTCTGGATTCCAGGCCACGCTGGCATCCTCGGCAATGTGAAAGCCGACGAGCTGATCAAAAGGGCTTGTCTAGAGGTTGCGCCAGCAGAGGAGAACCTGGTGGGTGTGCACATAGACTTCGTGAAGAATATGATCCAGAAACGAGCGGAGAGGAGGGTTGTGGCAAGGTGGCACTCTTCGGAAGGCCCTAACCACACCAGAGCCCTTCTACCTGAACCTACGAAAAAACTGGCTGATACGCTGGTGGGACTGAACGGGATAAAGCTCCACTCTAGTGGGGCTTATTACTGGTCACTGGCCCTTAGCCTCATATTTGGCAAAAATAGGCAGCGGAAGCGACCCTACCCGCCCGAAGTGCGGACTAACAGAGGCGCATCCGCAGTACTTAAGCAGTAGATGCAGTGGTCTTGATGAGGTCCGGTAGGATGGCTTCAAGATCACTTGCATCAAGCTAATGTACGTTGATAGGGACGGTATAGAAAGACTACGAGTTCGCTCGCAGAGCCAACATACAGACACCTATGGACTAGACTCTAGTCTAGAGTCACTAGACGGCTGCCATGTGTAGAGTACAAAATGGCCGAGAGGCTCATTGCACTTCCCGAACTCATGGAGGGAACGCGAAGACCGCTAAAAGCCTGAAAACCACTCCGAATGACATATTTCGACTGCAAATGAATTGGAAAACATCGGTGAAAAAATTAATTAATTAAATGAAATTAATGAATAAATTAATTTTCGTTAATATTGTTTGAACATTCTCTAAGCATTATGTTGAAAATTTCATTGGGTTTTCCACATTTCAGGAATTAAATGTTTAGGAAGTGACAGTCTTACTTAAATTTGAATCATTTTTGGCCTTAAAAAAGCACGGAAACAAAAAATTTGAATTACATCATTTCATGTCTTGTTAACTGTCTTTTCCTCATATCGATCCCACTGTTCGATCGTTGAAAATTCATTTGTTTTCAGTTAACCACAAAAATGATCAATTACTGCAGAAAAAAATCAAAATAATTAGGTACAGAGAGTGACCAAGCAAGGGTAATTAACAAACGAAAATACATTAAAAAATCTAATAAACAATCATAATTTTTTATTTTCATGAAATTCCATTGAATTCCTGTGAAAAATCTATCAGTGTTCTATGAAAAATCTATTGTCCGGCCATTATTTGGGATTTGTTCTAATATGAATATTGAAACCATAAGTAGCTTCATTGGAAAAATGAACTTAAAAGAATGTGTTCATATAAATCATTTGAGGGAAATTTCCTTGCAGAATTTTCATGGTAAAATCGTTTTAAGTTGTCTTTTTTTTACTCATATATCGGCAAAAAATGGGAACTTTGTGTGTAAAATAGATTGAATTATAAAGAAAAATCCAATTCTTTTCAAAGATGTACATGTCGAGGAGTGATTTTATTGAGAGGGTATGTAGCTTGCAGTATGCGGGATGGGGGTGAGTGGGGGATAAACTGCTTCGATTTTACTCCAGCGTTTGGTCAAGAATAATTTTACAATTAGAAAGAGTGGAGACAAGTATTTCTCTTAAACTCTGAATCAATAATGAATTCATTAAATTTTAAACAACTAACATCTCATATTTTTTTCAATTTTTTCAACAACTATTCAACATTAGTCAATAAGAAATAATCCATTTCTGCCACCATGATGTTTTAACAATTACCCCCGATACAACGAAGAATTTTTCAAGTTGGATTGGTAAAAATTAGTTTGCATTGGGATATTGTATTCTGAACAATGGATCTAATAGGTTTTATTGCCCGGGCTCCCCAGGTTTCGACTTTGCCCATGTCTGCACTAGACCAGAACTGCCCGACAACCTGCAGGCAGCCGGGAGCCAGCCTATTACTAGGGTCTTGATAATCTCTGAATCGTAATGGGTACTCAATTAACCAACATTTGTCTGCGAATAAGCCCGAATGGTGTCGATATTCCCGTCAACAGGAGTAGCGTGCGAGTCAAACAAAAATGGCAGAATTGGCACAAGATCCCAGGTGGGGAAATCCAAGCTTGGACGATGGGTCCAAGCTTGGATCAGCTTAGGATACCAAGCTTTGGAATTCCTAGCTTGAACCAAGCTTGATTCAATATATCATATCTAGGTCATTCCAAGCCTTGGAATTGCTAGCTTGAACCAACCTTGATTTTAGGGAATTGTCATGGTTAAACCAAGGTTGGCTATAATAATAACAATCAATTAGTTACAGATAGAATAAATCTAATTATTCTATGTAATATTATTCTATCTAATTTATCTTTGA
>NW_011887890.1:30855-36480 GCF_000806365.1 Fopius arisanus | reverse complement strand
GGTAAGGCGTAGGTTTCATAATGTTAGGATCATGCGTTCGAATCTCGGTTGCGGCGGTCAATTTTTAAGTTAATTAATTAGGTTTTTTCAAAGATTAATTTATTAGGGAATGATAAATAGAGGCAAAATTGACTTGTATCTACAATAAAAAACTAATTATTTCATTTTTGCCTCTATTTTAATCATCAATTGCTAGATAAGTTGAAGGATTGGTTAAGGATTGGATCCTAGGCTCGGCTTGGATTTTACGTTCAAGTTTGAATCAAGGTTGGTCCAAGTTTGGCCCAGGCCTGGACTACCTTCATTTTAGCATCTTGGCTCAACCTTGGATCGAATTCGACGTCCAAGCTTGAACTACCGTTACAAACCAAGGAATAACCAAGGTTGGTACAATCTTGAATTCCAAGCTTGAGCCAAGCTAGGTTAGGCTTGGTCCAAGCTTGGCCCAAGCTCGGACCAATGGTTAATCCCCACCTGGGATGTCCGTTTCAAGTTTTAAATATAAAATTGAAAAATTAAAATTAGCAATGAAAAACATTGGCGAATATATTTCAGAAATGGTTTTCGGCCATTATTATGCTCCCCCAAATATTGCAACTTTAAATATATAATATAAAAATTTTCCACGGTTTCATTATATTGCATCATATAAATCACTTTTACCATTAAATATCATCATTCATCGAAAATCTTGGGCACACTTGTCATTAATCAGGGGCAATTCCAGTTCCATTCTTCGCTACTTCCATTAGTAATGAAAACGGAAAATCAATAAATTTTTATTGATTTTTGCCATAACTTAGAATTGCACGAGTATTGTTCACATTCCTCCAAAATCCGTAGAGGCAGTCAGTCTCAGTGAACTCATTCTTAATTGCTAAAGGCTTTCTCAGCCCTGTTCGCATCGTCAGCCTTTAGAATTCTTATCGGAGTTATATTTATTTACTCAACAACGACTATAAAGTTATCCACCGCAGAATTTTGGGACAATTGTTCTATTCAATTTATCTATTGAATTGCTCCAAATATCATCTGGACATAACAAAATTGTCGAAGGTGACTCCTCATCCTGTAGGCATTAAAAAAATTTTCTCCCCATATTACCATCAATATTACCAAGGAGGGAGGCAAATCAAATTACAGCAGATAGCCTCGTTAAGTAGACGAGACCCATCTCCCCGCTCTCACTAACGATGCTCGGGAGTCGAGTGAGTCGGATGAGCTCAGGTTGCGCCCAAATATGGTCACTTGAAACAGTCTGGCCTGGCTGAACACTGAACGAACATTGGGCATACCATTCAGTACGAGTATTCTAGAATATTGGCGAAATCCCAAGGATAATTACTTATTATTATGGCTTATTAAGTTCTACGATAACAAATTTTAATAAAATCATGATATGGCATTACCAAGCGATTTGGTAGGAATAAAACATAGTGAGAAAGGTAAAGGCAAATAATACTAACAAAATAAAATAAATGTAATACATAATAGAATTGAGCCTTGAAAGGTGTGAATAGACTATAACTAATAATTCCGTTAACGAAAAAAAAAGTTAGCAGGACAATGATGCCGCATGAAAACAGATGAATTGCAGCTATTTGTAACCGATTATTTAAATACTCCGCAGTTATTAATGAAAGTTTCGAATTTTATATTACCTCTTGTCAATAACAAAGGAATCATGGTATTGAGGAAGATAATCTCATCCCATGAAGTATTCTGGTCCCTTTTGCGAAATTCTCGCGTGGCACAATTTATTATCGCCCCAGCTCACTAACATACTCGGAGTTTTTACTTATCATTCATTACATACAATTGTCACCAGACTGTAAAACTTTGACGAACTTATAATAGATTTACTTTTCTCGGGAAATTACGTTTGCGTATTACGATGTATATTTTGAAAAGTGGTTAATCTAGAGATAGACATTTCAGGAATTACGCCCCAATAATTTTTTTTCGTGAATAATGCATTACTCCGCATTTTCTAGGGTAAGAAAGGAACGGTTAATCTGCTCGGCATAATATAATACAATGAACATAAATATAATTGACGATAATAGAAGTATGTCAGAGCCATATGGTCGAATTAGTGACTTACTTGCTTATGTATCGGGGTAGTATAGCCATCATTTGTTCTCTCGAAACGTTCAAACTTGAAACTATTGCTGCGATAAAGTTCATTATCACTTTGTTGACGTCTACATAATCGTCGTCTTAAAGCACGCGGCTTGCACGGTGTGCACTCAGATGCCAGTTCCCAATGAAGTCCATGCATAGCAAGTTCAGCAGTGCATCTCGCCATTGCACATCCTGCCTGTCTTACGCGATATTGAACGCAGCTTATACGTCCTTTCATTGATTGAGTATGAATACATGGTCGATTGGGACAATCACACGTGTGTCCTGAATGGCGTGATTTTCTTTCCTGCTCACAATTCTTTGCATCACATGCACAATGCTCTCTGTCAGTAGTCCGGATTATGCACTTGCATTGTTCACTTGCCCTAATTCTGTTTTCATGCGGTAGGTGAAACGACGAGCTTCCAGGATGCAGCGGGCAGACGACTATCCCGGCCACGTGACGGCACGGGCGTTCTAGACAATCGCATCTGGAAATTTATTGATTTTGGTGAGCTCCATAATGTTTCTCATACAAAAATAGGCAGCAATTCAGAAATCTATTACTAAAGTTCGGAAAACGGGAATAATCGATCAAATAGTAATCAAATAGACCCATTTCTTACATTATCATTGAGTATTTTTATAAACGATGCGTTATCACGAAATCATGGAAAAAATGCTTAGCAAAATTGTTAGTTGAAGAATCATAAAAAAATATTTTTAATTGTACATAATTTGATTTCACACTACATCCTAATATTGAATATTGAAAAATGTATAATCATTGAGTAAATGTCGTAATACCCGAAATTTCGAATTATTAGGTAGCACAAATGAATTTTTAATTTATTCTTATAAACCGTTGAAGTCGAGGAGTATCAGGATACGACGGTAGCTCAAAAGAACAGTCACTGTTCACTCTAGTCACTGTACATCGGAGTTTTATCAGAACTGGACGCGCGAGACAAGGTTATACTTCACATGTACAGGCGGTTGATTGTGAACTGCGGTATGTTCTATCGTTAGCTTTACCTACTTTCTTATTATATAGGTTTACATACAATTGCAAGGACTGCGCATCCCAGTCCCTACTTGTGGCATCATCCCGCCGGCGCGCGCCCTGTACTCGTCTCCACATCCTCTCCATACGGATGCTGCTGTGCCACTGATACAAAATGTTTAACCCCAGCATCGTGGCCCTCTACTCGGTGTGCTTTGTTTTTTTTTCAGAATACGTTCGCCAGGATTCAGCTTTCAATAGATTTGATGAAATTCACTCTTATTTGCTTTATGTTTTCCACTTGAACATTTTTCAAGTAATTTCAATCTGACTCAATCAGTGGAAAAAAATATTACGCGAATTTTTCCTTCAGTTTAATATTAATACGACCATAATCTATATCTAGCACTACCATAAACGATAGTAGAACTTGAAATAAAATCATCCAAAACACCCCTACTTTCCCCGAGAAATAAATATGTGGCTTATTCATTGTAATGTTCCCTTTTTACAGTTTTCTCCCCATGATATAACTAAATATTCTCTATTACGGTATTGACTTTTCGACATAAATTCATTGCACGGGGTCTAGGACAATGTCTTGAAGTTCAATATTTCTTTTATGTTAATTCGCTTTGAACTTCACTAATGTTTTCGTTTTGTTTAAAATATTTTGAAATTGTGCTGATATTTCGTAAAGAGATGAACGAAGCATAAAAAACAGTTGAAAAAGGAATAAATAAATTACGAATGAGGATGTTCTAGGAAAAATATATCAAAAGGTCATAGTTATTATAAAAAAGCCATTAACAATTTTAAAAAAAGATCGAAAAGCAGGTGAATAAACAGGGAAAAACGATTTACAAATAGACCAGAAAAATATGAGAAAAGGACATCGATATTACACAGACAGAAAAATTCAATAAAAAAGACGTGCCTGTTCCGTAATCTGTCAGTCAACAGTATTCAGTAAAAATTACCGAACAGTTACAGAATATTTACTGAATACTATTTTGACTGACAAATTACGGAACAAGCAGGTAGTTTTCATTTACTTTTTCTCTCTATGTACAAAAATAATGTGATGAAAATGGAGTATGAAAAAATATGAAAAATATATGAAAAATCGCTTGACTTCAGATTCTGTTAGAAACATTGTTTTTCAATGAACATTGTTAATTAAAAAAATAAATAAAACGAAAATTTGGATGCCTTTTGTATAATAAACTATATCCTTTTCATATATTTTTCCTATCCTTTTCTAATGGGGAATTTTAGTATTTCTCCACATTTCTCGCTCTCCGCAATCACCAAAATTAGTGTTTCGAATGAGGCGTGTGTGTAAATTTTTGTCCAACAATATCGCTTCGTTGCGTTTTGACGTAACTTACAACTGATTAGTTGATAAAGACGGTTGACTCAGCAATTTTTGAGTTATGCGCATAAACCCAAGTAGGCTTTACCAAGTGAACAGACTTTTTTTACATTTTAGTTGTCATGTCAGCTTCAAAAATAAATAAAAAGGTGATGGGAAGGGAAATTTCAAATTTTCCAGTTTCGATTAATTTCCCTGCTTTCTCTTTTCTTCAGTGACATTTCTGCTCTTTTTCTGAGTCGTAAAAACCCATCACTGTATGTAATGGGCTCTCGCCTACCCTTTGTCATGGTCTAATAGAGGTCAGAAGCACAACTTGCTCTCAGTAAATTGAAAACAGAATTTCATTCATTGACAAAAAAAATAGGTGGAGTTAAATCTATGTCTCCGACGCGTAGAACCCATTGAAGTGTCGGTGGTTTCACTTTTGGCCTTACCGTGAAACTAAAATGAGACGGAACAAGCCTACTCATTTCGCCAGTAACAATTATTTTTTTTAATCCTTGTATTGAATTGAGAAATATTTAGATACAGTACACCGGAGCGAATCTTGAACAAAATTGACTCAACTGTTTTCCAATTTTTCCGATTCTTTTTTCCATTAAACGGATAGATAGCATTTAGAACTCATTAGCTCATGAAAATTATCTCCTCAGCAATCATTTTTAACAAAAATGATAAAAGACAAAATGTCTCAGCAGTTGTTCAGATATTTTTTCTCTTATCTAAGCTTTGTACTTAATACCATCTTATCTAAGCTTTGTACTTAATACCATGAGGTATTTGAGACTTTTTAGTTAATCGAAATGATTACCTGAACAATTTTGTTGACAAATGGTCAGCAAGTTATTGGTTCGACGTCAAATGGATCGCACCCTCTATAAAGCAGCCTCAACAGTCACGCACGTCCCCATTGTTTTAGAAAGTTGTTTTCTGACCATTTTTGAAACATTTTTGGGATTAAAAGAAATTCTAATTATTAACTTCCCGTTCTATATCAATATGGAAATTTTCAACATATCTTCACGTTGCAAGGCCTCCAGAGTAATTCTGGACAATTTCGAGAGGATGTATGTATGTATGTATGTATGTGTGTGTGTGTGTGTGCGTGTGTGTGTGTGTG
>NW_011887890.1:21023-28695 GCF_000806365.1 Fopius arisanus | reverse complement strand
GCGTCGCTTTGCTTCGCGTCCACGAAACGCTGACTACGGCTGTTATGACAAAAAATAGTGGGCGTCATACGCCCATAAAAAATTTGTCGACCAATATGTTTGTTGCAAACGTCATCTTCGCTAGAAAAGTTTTTTTCGGCCTAATGACAAAATATACTGTTTCAAACCCTGTCCATAGGAAATTGATTCGGAAAAAAGTCAACTTGGTGCGCCGGGCTGTTTGATAATGAACATACTTCGTAGGAAGTGAATGATTGACAAAGCTAGAGTTCGCACGCTAATTGACAAAACGCCAAAACTATTGAGTTTTGATTCAGCTTATTATATCACAATTGGATTCCGTATACCTGACGTGTACTTAACCTATTCACCAATGAACGTCAAATAGCATATCGGTATGAGGAGAGTGTGTGCCCGTCAGTGTGATGGCGCGTTCATAAGCGACGCATGGTGGCACACTCACATTATTAGACAACGGCAAATAGTGGGGGACGAAGATCATCAGTGAATAGTTTAAAATGAGATGTAGTGCTTATACATGATAAGATGTCCGTAACGACATAAGTAATTACGTAATTATCAATCGATGCATTCAATCAATAATCCATTTACGAATTTATGACTTACTTCGGAAATGCTAAAATATACTTGTAATTTTTTACTATGTTCCCGGCAACGTCATGATACTCAGTAAATTGAAGGGTAAAAATTAGGCGCGCAAAACGCAGCAAGAAATATATTCATATTATTCGTTCAAAAATTCAAATTTTGGCACGTTGACTGACATAACCATACCCCTACTCTGACCCAAGTCTCGTGGTCTCGCCCCTTCGACTACCTGCACAATACAATAGGACCCATTGTGTTATAGTCATTGGTCTAATTGAGGTTGGGAGCTAGTTGAGCCCATTGAGCGGACTTTGCCCATGCCTGCCCCTTACCGACGTGGAGGCAACTCTGCTCAAGCTTGAGCCAGCACGCTTCATAATGCTTGAGCCTCAAGAAAGGGGATTCATAATTCTCGGAATTCATAACATGGATTATTTCCGACATCCATGATGTGACTTTAAATTTCACAACAATTATAAATATAAACTCAAAATAAAATCCAAAAATAATTTCTTTAAATTTCACAATCATTGTACCGGCAAGTTCAAATAAATTTCATAAAGTTCAATTCCAAATAAATCAAAAATAATTTGGTCTAATATTAACAGATGTTTTCCGGAGTTCTATTAAATTTTCAAAATAGGAGGGAATATCCAGGTCGAATATTCTTCGCTGGAGTAGTGGTGAGTTTTGCTATTCAGGTCGTTCCTCGGGCCAGGGTGACCTGAGCCATATATCTCTAGCACCTGGAGGCGTTGGATCCCTGGGTTGTAGAGGAAACGGGAATTTTCCTTGGTGACACTCGCGATTGAGAGGAGTCTCCCAAAGGCCTTACTCAAATTTAAATTTCCTTTCGTTAAGAAAAAGGACTTTTAACCAAAAAAAATTAAAGTAAGTGGCGAAAACGTAAAACTCGGCTAGAGGCTAGAAATGAGGTGTACGCATAGCGAGAGAACCGATACCGTTCGGAAAAAACAACTGACAGAAGGTATTTTTATGGGAGAATGTTTGAGAAAAGTTGTGAATATTAAAGCACTCGTTTGCTTCATTATCACTAATGGAAAAGATGGTTTCATTCATCAGCCAATAGTGAAATTGGAAAAATTACAGATAAAAGGAATAATTATGAAGCCGGAAAATACTAATGGAAAATACATCAAATTACTGCGCGAGACTTCGCAAATTGATCATCTAAATAAAGAAGAGAAAAATACTTTTTTAGAGATTTTGGAGGAGTACAACGCAATTGTGCAGTTAGCAGGAGGTTCTCCAGGAGTTACAGATCATCTGGAATATGAGATTCCGCTAAAGCCAGGGAGAGCACCAATTCCAGAGGATGATGAATTCTGTATTGGCTGGAATCCAAGGAATTCGATGTTTTGTTTATCCTGATGTCATCATAATTTTCGGTCCAGGCCTTCGAGCACATAATCTAAGGCTAAAAGATGTTATGGAGCACCTGAAAAAAGGAAATCTGAGGCTGCAGCCAGATAAATGCAATTTCTTAAAGAAAGAATTTGTTTATCTTGGACACATCACCACTGAGAATGGAATCAAAGCGGATTCTAGTTAAATAGAAGCCATATGTAACTTTGCAATTCCCCAGTATGAGAAAGATATTATGTCTTTTCTGGGATTGGCGGGGTATAATAGGGAATTCATCAAGGACTTTTCAAACATTGCTAAACCTCTTTCTGGGTTATTGAAAAAGGAGATAAAATCAATTTGAGGAGAGAAAGATCCCTTTGAAAGTCTCAAAGAATCTCTGATTATAGGACCAATATTGCAGTATCAAAACTTTGAGAAATCATTCTTACTTACTACAGATGTTTCGAATAAGGCTATAGGCGCTATACTATCACACAAAGAAATAGGCAAGGCTCTACCAATTACCTATGGTAGTCGAACTCTTAACAGGGCTGAGCGAAACTACAGTACAATAGAAAAGGGATTATTGGCCATAGTATGCGGTGTTAAACACTTTAGACCCTACTTATATGATCGGAAATTTAGTGTAGTAACAGATCACAGGCCCTTGAGATGGATATTTAACGTCAAGGACCCAGGATCGGGGCTCATTCATTACCCTACTGGGCTAGAATACTACTAGAGGAGTATGAATACGAGGTAGTACATAAACCTGGTAACGTAAATACCAACGCTGACGCATTGAGCCACATTAATGTCGTTCCTCGAACATAAGCGAAGAAAAAATCAGCGAGAAATTCTGATTCCGTCGCTGAGGTCATTCCATCTGCTGAACAAGATATTTTGACAATATTGAAGGAATACCATGATTACTCCGCTGTAATGCGATGTGACGAGGCAATAATTGCTGCCCCCCCCCCCCCTTGCCCCCTAAAACTATGCTGTTTTTCTTTTTAAGTATAAGTTAGTTTTCAGGTTACATATATATACACTGACACCGTTGGGCAACCCACTCCACAGCTGCTCCTTCCTCCCCGTCCCGCTTCCCCTCACCGCGGTACGCACCTCTGCACGAGCGACAACGGAGACGATGAAAACCCCCACCCTACGTTTCCCCTCGCCCGCGGTCAACGGTGGCAGCAACAGACGGACGAAAGAAGAGAAGAAACCCCCCCCCCGACTACGTCACAACCCACGTGACCCGGAAGTAGAAAAGGACATCCCTCACTGAACCATAAATTAATAATTATGACGAGGACACATTGAGCGACGAGTGTCCCCGATTGACCCCGATTATCGGTGATAATCGGGGAAGAAGGAGAACGAGTGATGCAACGCCATCACTCGTTATACAGCTGGCCCTGGTGAAAGAGTAAATTTTTGTAACGAGTTTAGTTTGAAGAGTTTTGGGAAGTAATTTTGAGGAGAGAGTGGTGGAGAGTATTGGTTGGTGACGAGAGACACATTGAGCGACGAGTGTCCCCGATTGACCCCGATTATCGGTGATAATCGGGGAAGAAGGAGAACGAGTGATGCAACGCCATCACTCGTTATACAGCATTTTGAAGAGATAGTTTTGTGGAGTATTTTGGGAGGAAAATTGTGAGGAGTTGTTTGGAGGAATATTTGTGGAGGAATTCGTGGACGATTCGCCCGTGTGTGGAGGATTTCCAATAGGCCCAGGAGTGTGGAGGCGGAGGAACGGCCATTCTGTGGATTAAATTTTAGAGGAATTTTCCGTGCCATGAGGATTTGGTGTAAAGGAATGAGGATGCCACCATCCCCGTAAGTACCCTTCAATACATTTCCCGCCCCCAACAAACAGTCTCAAAACCCCTGCAAGGTCCTCCCCCCAACGGTGACCCTCAGGACAGTCGTTTTCTTTGTTGTAAATCACGCCCCATAATTATACTTATCAATTCACTCGGACTCCTCACTTCTCCCATTTTTTGTTTCATAGTTAGAGCCACCCCTTCTCTTTTTGTTGTAGCCGCAAGTTGGCTGGCCATTAGCTCCCACCCACGAACTATCAATATAACTAGCCCGAATCATCTTTTTTATACAATATTATTTTGTCGTGACTGTTCTGTGTTCGGGAAATATATCAATATAAATTCAATTATATACTAACCCCGAGTAATCATTGAAAACCCCTCTCCCCCTTCTTGTTTCAGGTCCTCCCGTGCTTTCCATTACTTTAAATTACCCGAATATCATCAATCTCAAATTATCGTGCTTGTGCCGGGAACTAATATATTTTAATTCCTCGACCAAGGTCACAATTGGCGCCCGACGTGGGGCCAGCCGCTATATACGGCACACGGGAGTGTTTACTTTTTTTGTTTGGAGAGGCTCACCGGCGCGAATAATAAACCCTCTGCATTCCGAAGGGGATTAGCATACAAAAATAAAAGTTAAAATTTCACCCAAGAATAATATCGATCTCGGGATTGAATTCATTTCCCGGTATTGGCAGGGAATATTTAAGTGAAATTAACGGTAGAATTGTCAGTCACTGTCAACTTCTACAGTCCTTCTCAATTCACCCCATTTTTCTTTTTTTTCTTCTCAATTGTAATTCACTTAGAAAGTGATTGAGATTTCCCCTCGCCCCGATCGCCCCTGACCTTTACGGACTGACAATAAAATTGAAAACTGGAAAAATTGGAACACCCGGCCTCATCCCCCAATATTATTTTGTATTGCTAATAAGTTTTTTTATAGATAATTCTATTGTTGCGAAGGTGGCTTCTCACCGCGAACTCTTATTTTTTAAAGGATTTTTCATCTGTTCTTTTTTTTCTTTTCTCGGGGCTCTCGTATCATTCATATTACCCGTGCTGCCTAGGGCGCACGAATTGCGTTTTTTTTCTGTGCTGCCGAGTGCGCACCGCTTGCGGTTCCTTCTTTTTTTTTTCTTCTCGCGCAGTCTTTCGAGGGTTTCGTTGCGTTAATTAAAAATGGAGCCTAATTTAATGCCACTTGATCCTCCCCTACCTTACCCCACGACTTCCCCCGCCCCTGTATCCACCACCGCCGCCACTATCACCATCACCGCAACCACTGCTCCCATCACGAGCCCCAGCATTCATCCCTCTTCACCCCCGAACCATTTACCAGCTCTCATTGCCCAGTACCACCGCGATCTGGAACGAAAATTTGACTCTCTCTCCTCTCGCGACCAACTTATTTTATTAGATACGCTGGGGATTGAAAGTTGCGGAGTGTACGACACACTCAAAGATCGATTCGTTAGATATGAAGTTCTACAAAAATTTGGAGATCGTGCGGCTCCCTGGGACGATGAGATCGATTCAATGGGGATGCCTTTCACTACCGTCGGGTTTCGAGTTGTCCCCGAATCTGATGGATCATTGGCATTACGGCCCTCAGGCACCCTGCGTACCGGACAAACCAGAAACTCTACCCCGGAAACCCGCCCCCATAGCCCCCCATGCAAATTACCACTATCCCAGATTACCTCACCGGATTTCCGCAAACCCGCTTACAAGATACGTATCGCGCCTCTAACTCGAACTCGAGATGAGGGTCCCTATAAATTTTTAGACAGCATCACCCTGTGCTATAAATCGAACGGGTTAACGGAGGCAGAGACACTTCGGGCTTTCCCCTCAGCCTTTAAAAACCATGCCCACTCCTAGTATTTGACCGAATTGCCAAGTATCAGGAGTTACGATGATTTTTTAAGAGCGTTTCAGTTGATGTACTGCCCCCTCGATCAAGAGGAAAGTATATGGCAGGATATTCACCAGAGGTTTCAGGGCGTTGATGAAGATGTAGGGGACTATATTACCAGTCTCCGTAGACTGTTTGCGAGTTTACATCCCCCTCCTCCCCTACAGCGACAATTGGGCATTCTGAAGTCACAATTAAATCCGGCCTATTTTAAAGAAATGGGTGGCGACAGATGTACCCCAATGGAACAATTTATCGAGGTCACCAGGTTAGTCCAAAGAACACTATCAAACACGTCTCGGTATAGACATCCCTCGGCGATCCATACGCCTTCACCTATTCCTCGGCGTACCAACACCAGAAATCGTAACAACCCCGGTACTGATTCTCCCCAAAATCATGCCTTCGGAGCCCAACCCTTTCGTGCAGATAACGTCCCCCTCGAACAATATTCCAGGAATCCCTATCCCCCCCCCCCCCAGAATCATACCAACCCTGACGTAACGCACCCCCAAGACAGATGAACCGTAATTTCAGACCTCATTCCCCCCCAAGACAACAAACATACGCCGAAGTGACCGAACGAACCTCCCCCCGTCTCAATGTACCCTCCCCGCGCCACATCCCACCCTATATGAGTATTCCTACAAATCCACCACCCTTACATTCAAACCCACCCCCATACCCAGAATACCTCAACTGTTTCCGTTGCCACCAACCTGGACATTTCGCCCGAGAGTGCCCTCTCAGCCCATACGTCCAACAAGCACCTCCCAACCCACCACCCATACCCTCCAGGATATTCCCCCCGTACAAGAAACACTCTCAACAGACCCCAGCCCCACCGAACTACCCCCGACTATTCCTGAAACCCATGTCCCTTCTTCCCCCGGGACTGACCCTATCCCTGACGAGAGCCCCAAATTGTTTACTATTACCTTAAATAACCCTACCAACCCCGACTACTTCGACTGCGAAGACTTCCTTACCCTTACCTATGACCAACCCCTAGAAAACCGCAAATTCGTCGAAATAAAATTGGGAAAATACTCGCGCTGCACCTTGATCGACTCAGGGGCAAACCGATCTTTCATCAGCACCCAGACCGGAGTGGATCTTGACAAATACGCAATCGCAACCGGGGAAGAAATCGTCCTCGGAAATGGCGAAACAGTCCCACTAGCCGGATGCGCTATCATAAGACTAGCCTATTCCGACCGGGTTCAACTCGTCCCTTTTAGGTTAGCAAACGCCCTCGCCTTCGATTTTATCCTCGGAATGGACGCCCTCAGAGCTCTAGAATTTACCCTCGAGTGCGGAGAAACCCAAAACCCCGATAGCCACCCCATCGAGCTCACTGCACAACCCATTAGCGTATGGTATACCTCAGACGGTGAAGGTCCCCCACGACGACCCCTTCATTTAGCCAATCGTCCCAAAATTGACGTGAGCCAAGCGTTCCAGCATATTCCCCTTGACGGCGACAGTAAAGAGAAGACTGCTTTCGCCATCCCTGGACTTCCCCCCGGACTATTTCAGTACAAACGGATGCCCTTTGGACTGAAGAACGGCCCCGCAATGTTTCAATTACTGACGGACATGATCATACCCACCCAATGGTTCAACAACGTACGTAAATACGCCGACGACTTTCTGATTTTCACCCGTACCCTTGACGAACACAAATGGTTCATTGCCCAATTAATTAAAAAATTACAGGGCAATAACCTGACCATTAACGAGGACAAATGTGACTTTTTGTGTAACCGATTAGAGTTTTTAGGATACCTCTTAAACCCGGATGGATTAGAAACGAACCCGAATAAAATCGCCCCCATTACAGTGTTATAGACCCGAGCGGTTGGGTTCGATATTAGGGATAGATCACTTGCAGATAATTAGAAATTAATATCTCTCAAGGAGATTCAACTTTTTAATG
>NW_011887890.1:13266-15618 GCF_000806365.1 Fopius arisanus | reverse complement strand
AATAAGAGTTTTAGGATTAAATTTTTTCCTATTTCCTGCACCTTTTGTTCCTTCCCATTACCCATGATGGAATACGTCTACCACCTTCCCGCGGTTTCCATTGAGCAACATTCCATAATGTTGGCCAAGAGTAGACAATTAATTAAAAATATATTCAAATGTATGTATTTCAAATTGTTAATTATTTTCGTCAAATTTATAGTCCCAGATGCTATCCTTCCATCGAAGTTAAAGATTAAAAGGTACGATTCACCGGAGAGATAATAATTGCCGACTACCATTTCGGAAATATATTCTCCAAGGTTTTCCTAAATTTTACTTTTTCAATTTTATATTTAAAATTTAAAAGCGAAATTTAGCGCGAATTCTAGTGAGTCGGCCATTTTTATTCGACTCGCACGCCACTCTACGTGGCTGACGAAAATATCGTCACCACTGGGACTTACTCGCACACAATGGTTGGCTAATTGGGTACCCATTAGGATGAGAGGATTATCCCGACCCTAGTAATAGGCTGGCTCCCGACTACCTGAAGGTTGCCGGGCCCTGACATGGACTGACGAACACCACACCGCGTTTAATAAATTGAAAACCTCCCTTACTACCACCCTCGTTTTAGCACGCCCTGATTTTTCAAAGCCCTTCACCCTTCAGACGGACGCAAGTGACATGACGATAGGAGCGGTGTTGATACAGGAATCGGAGTTTGGATCCGATCCTGCCCACCCAAACTCGTCGACTGGACTGGACAGACCGATTTATTTTGCTAGTAGAGTCTTGAACCCCGCCGAACGAAACTATACAGTTACAGAACGAGAATGTTTAGCAGTTTTATGGGCCACGCGTAGAGCTAGCGAAACCCCTACCTCAATTGAGAATTACCCACATCACTAGCCTCCCCCCTCCCCCTCCCCTAACACCCCCAATCAAACCCCGTCGAAAGAATTAATCGCTCCCTTAAACCCATGATGGGCATTTATGCTGCGACAATGACCGAGATTGGGACCAACATTTGCCCGAGTTAGCATTCGCCCTGAATACGTCGATTCATTCCTCCATTGGCGTTTCACCCGCATTGTTAAATATGGGTCGCATTCCCTTAACCCTTAGTCTCTTGATCAAATCAGCAAATGGCGCCCACAAACCCCCTGAACCCTCTCCCCCTCGCCCCTGGAAGATACGACTCGAAAAAATGAATTACTTTTACGATCTCGCGAGAAAGTATATGGGTGAGGCTTTCGCCAACCAAGCGGAGTACTACGACGCAGGTCGACGAGATGAGATTTTCCGGGTAGGCGAATTAGTGTTGAGAAGGCACCGACCCCTATCCCAAGCAGCTCAGCATTTTGCTGCTAAATTAGCCCCAAAATATGAACACCCCTATCACATCGTAAACATAATTTCTCCTAGCCTATATGACCTCGATGACCCCCGAGGCAATAGGATACACGAAATACACATCACAGACCTGAGACCCTATCACCTTCGACCCCTTTCAGATGCCAAACAGTGGGAGGGTCCCATGCGGAAGGGGGATATATTCACTTCCCCTCGGGGAGGAAGCCCCACCGCCGAGCTACCCTTCAGCGGCCTGGAGGGAGCAAGAGGAGATGCTGGCTCAAGACTGGAGATCAAGCGGGAAAGGTCGAAACCCCAGGAGAAGCCCCAGGAGGAGCCCGCGAAGAAGCCCCTCGAGAAGCCCTCCCTAGACGACGACGAGGGCGACCCCCAAAGCACCCCATTACCCCCATCGACAACCTCCTCGACCGCCTCCCCATCGCCACCCGCCTCCGACGACGAACGTGACGAGACTCCCCAGACCTCATCTCGCCCCTTGAAAGACCTCATCCGGACCCTAGCCCTCCTTCCCCTTCAGGTTCGCCCCACAGCGCCGACTTGACGCCGCTGGGGAGTTGACGTTTCTACCTGCCCGGACTGCCGACGTCTACCCTAGACTCAACCCCCCGACTGACCCCCCTGTTGCAAAGATACAGCGCCACCGAATAACTCTGGTTATGAAACTGCACCCATACCATATATTCTGTCACTTTTTCACAGATAAAACCAGTTCTAAGTAATTCTACCGTCATTAATACACCCCCTCTACCCCTCGCCGAAGGGAGCATATGTCTGCGAGAATTGTTAGAAAGGGAAAGTGTGATTGAGGGGTGCCTGTGATGAACGCAAGTTAGATAAATCATAATTTAACTGATGACAGCCTTCCTTCCAGCTCTTCACTCCCGGGACTAGCAGAGAGGGTAGCTAGCAGCCAAGTAAACAAACAAGAAACAGGGATCATGTCGTTTAGCATGGGCTTGTAGAAACCCCATGCATTCTCTACCTCCGGGACAG
>NW_011887890.1:0-13117 GCF_000806365.1 Fopius arisanus | reverse complement strand
CCCCCCCCCTTTCCATCACCAGCAGCAGCAGCAGACGGACGAAAGATGAGAAGAAACCCCCCCACGACTACGTCACAGCCCACGTGACCCGGAAGTAGAAAAGGACATCCGTCACTGAACCATAAATTAATAATTATGACGAGGACACTCAATGATGATTATCACGATTATCATACGATTATCACCGATCACCGATCACCGATCACCGAAGCAGAAGAACGAGTGATGCGATGCCATATAGAGTGAATTTTTGTAAGGAATTTAGTTTGAAGAGTTTTGGGAAGTAATTTTGAGGAGAGAGTGGTGCAGAGTATTGGTTGGTAACGAGAGATTTTGAAGAGATAGTTTTGTGGAGTATTTTGGGAGGAGAATTGTGAGGAGTTGTTTGGAGGAATATTTGTGGAAGAATTCGTGGACGATTCGCCCGTGTGTGGAGGATTTCCAATAGGCCCAGGAGTGAGGACGCGGAGGAACGGCCATTCTGTGGATTAAATTTTGGAGGAGTTTTCAGTGCCCTGAGGATTTGGTGTAAAGGACTGACGAAGCCGCCTTCTCCGTGAGTACCCGTCATTTCCTTTCCCGCCCCCAACAAACAGTCTCAAAACCCCTGCAAAGTCCTCCCCCCAACGGTGAGGCTCCAGTATAGTCTTTTTCTTTATTGTAAATCACGCCCCATAATTATACTTATTCACTCGGACCCCTCACTTCTCCCATTTTTTGTTTCATAGTTAGAGCCACCCCTTCTCTTTTTGTTGTAGAATCTTTCGTGTAGCCGCAAGTTTGCTGGCCTTACCAGCCCCCCCCCCCCCTATATTATTTTGTTGTGCCTGTTCTGTGTTCGGGAAATATATCAATATAAATTCAATTATATACTAACCCCGAGTAATCATTGAAAACCCCCCTCCCCCTTCTTATTTCAGGTCCTCCCGTGCTTTCCATTACTTTAAATTTCCCAAATATGATCAATCTCAAATTATCGTGCCTGTGCCGGGAATTAATATATTTTTATTCCTCGGCCAATGTCACAACGAATGTACTCCAGAATTAAAGAAAAGTATTTCTAGAAAAGGATGTCACAGGGAGCTAGTCTGATACAAGTATTTCTGAATCCTATAAAGCGGAGAAACAACTCAAAACAAAAAGTCGAAACAAGGAGAGCTCACCTAGCTGAGTCCTCGGTCCGGTGGAGGATAGGTACAGCCAGAGAGCGAGACGGTTGAATCCTCCATCCTATGGAGAAGAGGTACGACTAGAGAGTGAGAGTGGAAACCTTTTTCAATCGGTGAGATACATGGTTGTGGATCAGGAGCCTTGCCAAACGACAGTCGAAAATTCAAAATATCATCCAGATTATCTTCAATGACCGAAAGATCCGAAAGGGCATTGAGGTCCATTTTCTGGTAGTAATATACCAACTGTAGAACCTTCCCTTTTTCAGTAAGGAAAACTTTCGCACTGAAAAACCCTGAAAACAGGCGAAAATTAGAACAAATGAATTTCGAAGCTAAACATCAGAAACAAACCAAGGAGATGTATGAGCTCGCAACGAAGGAAAACGTAGAAGCATCTTCAGAATGCCTACAATATAAGTGCAGTCGTGAAATCCGAGAACCAAACTGATTACCAACGTTCATTTCTACTTCGGAGCGAGTTGAACTTGGATTCCGAGGGCATAGTGATAATCAATGATGTCCAATAACTCCACAGACCAAGCAGGCTGGAAAACGTCGTACTGCCTCGCTTTTCAGATTTCTCCTTAAACTCATGTTGATATTTTGGGTTCTTACTGAGTTTTTACTTCGAAATTTAAGGATGACTGCGAGAAGTTGGAAGAAATGGATAGCTTTATATAGGAAAAAGTCTACGTGGATACAAATGGTAAAATAATAGAGCACCGACAGATAAAAACTCAAGTTCAAAAACCTTGCGTATTGCTACTTCATACAATTTTATAATTATTTTCTAACTGCTCGCGCTATCAAGCATGGTAATTTTAGTGTAAGGGGCGGGACATTTAATTGAAAAGTTTGTCCACACCCCAGGAATTTATTTTGAACCAATTGGGAACTACATCTCAGTAACAAGGTTTGGTCCGTGGCTGCAACTACAGATATTTCATCATGGAAAAAAAGAGACAATCAACTTCAAAATCATTTAAACTACATCGTTGCTTCAGAGCCGGCCCATGGAGACATAACTTTGGTCTCATCGTGGAACAATGGATTGTTAGTTTTACGGAAACAACTGTCACCATTGATAAGTTGCTAGGATGAAATGCTAACGAGAAAAACTGAGGACTCATAGACAGTCTGTGTCCCATAGCTAAATCACTATTGGGAACTATGGATGCTCAAGATGCCAAGGAATTTAACGAGAGATTTTCGCATTTAAAGAGCGGGGTAAAAAGGACATGGGCCAGTTTCAGGGAACAACTGGAGCACTTCATGATCATACAGGCATCCATACCGAAGTAATCAGTGATGCTGCAAAGATAAAAAAATTTCTAACTGATTCTAAGGGAATGCTGTTGGGCACAAAAGTATTCACGGAGCAAGAATTAGTTATCCTATTTAAAACACCTGTGTCACCAAAAGGATACAGTTTTCCCTTTGAGCTGAATGTTTGTGGAATGCATACGACGGAGGAGGTTTCAACCATTGGTGTACATACATTTGGATTGAAAATTATAACCATCATCGAAACACCTCTGATCAACTTTCAAGCGTGCGGCGTCTTGCTGACGCATGGAATTCCGGTACGGACAACGAACGAATATTACTCATAATTGGAGGCTAACAATGAACTTCTGGTTATACACGGATCAACGCAACAGTTTGTGCCAATAACCGGTGAACAATTTAAAAACTGTAGACAAATAAGTGGACAATATCTATGCACTGAAACTCATCCTACCCAAAAAATAGAAAAAAAAACAGGCCATGTGAAGTACAAACGTACATGAGTCCGGAAAAAATGTCCTGTACCTATGAAATAAAAAACGTCAAGCTTCAAGGGCTTACTTTAATCGAAGTTAGGAAAGACAACGTATGGTTTTATGTAGCTCGAGGGTCTTAAAAAATGGTAGCAACCTGTGGTGCCAAAGAAGTCAGAGATATCTTGGAATATACATTATATAAATATGTAGATATTATATATATTGTAACGTGGTATTTTCATTTTCGACCGTTCATCAGTTGCGAGATGTCTAGGCGAAAAGGCAACCATTGGCCAGGCAAAAGTCGTGTATGATTAATTTTCTTATATTTCATTTTTGCTTATAATTCAAGTATTTTACGATTTAACTTGTGGTAGGGAATTTGTTTATTAAAATATTTGTTTGTAATTTTGTAACTCAACTTATTTTATTTGCTATCGAAAACAGCATGAAAGTATTGAAAGCAAGTCGGGGATTTTTAGACACTTCGTTTTGCTTTGTCAATTTCGATTAATTAAATAATTTTGTGACCCCGAAATATTTGGATTTATTTGGATTAATATATCGTAGCCATTTCAGAATCTTAAGAGAGTGTTCGAAGCGGGATCTGGTTTGAGGGATATATTCAATCGATGGGCGAGATTTAAGTGGATTACGGGAGAGTGTGGAAAGGATAAAAAAAAACACTCGCGTGGCGTCGTGACAAAAAGTCAATTTTAATTAGTAAAAGAGTCACTAAATACACTTGTATTTATCACAAAAAGAGCTGAGCGAGAATATTAAAATTCAAGGAACTATTAACTTAATTCCGAGAAGAACTAATTAAAAGAGCGGATCAATTGATTTTAACAAAAGAGAAGTTCGGAGAAAAGCGCGTAATCACTCTCACGGTCGATATGCACATGAGAGAGATTAACCTGCCATAATGTGGCAGGTGATACAATTTAGTCCGTTCACATGACCTTATTGAATTATCTATATTTGATAACTCGGAGCTGTCCAGGAAGTGGCGCCTCAAGTGTCAGAGGTGAGAGGCCACTGGTCATCTGAGGCGAGCGAGTCAAGCAGCTGAGTGGGTCATGTGTGTTAGTGAGTGTGAGTGAGCGAATGTGTGTGTGTGAAAAGAATTCGGTCGAAAACCGAACAGACAGTATTCACAATCCAGCCGCCTCCGCAGTTGTTATACTGACTGGTCGGAAACTGTCCTTATCGTTATTGGTTTATTTGAATTTTTGACAGTTTCAATAGAAACGTCCTGGCGCCTAGAAATTTTTCGTTTTGAGTGTGGTCGCCGAGGGCTGCGTATTTTCGTTATTTCTTCCGTGGAGTGCGAAATACATCACAATAAATATTCGGGCATGTTGAGAGTTGCGAATTTTTGCGAGATAGTCGCCTCGGATTTCACTATTAGACGTTGGAAAACACATGAAATAACCGTCAACGCCCATGTTCATCAGAAATTGAAATTGACATTAGATGACATCACAATCGCTCCACTAAACGAACCAAATTGAAACATGAGTGACATTCAGCTATCTACCATTGTTGGGAACATGACGGAAGGGTTTCACATTCAGCTGTCAGCAGAGAAGGAAAACCTGGAAAGGGTGCGGAAGAACTTGACTATGGAGAATTCCTCCCACCCCCTTCATCAATATTTACCGGAGTAATAGCAGTTGTCCTAGGGTTAGCCCTGTACTGCTGGTGTCGAAAAGCTTGGCCAAAAAGGGTGAACTGACTTTGGGTTACCATAGAACTCATCTTATATCAATGTCAGTAAATTTATAGATGATTGTGTTTAAGATAGATTTAAGGGATGCAGGAAGCATTATCGGGTTTCAAAGTACCAGAATTATAACTTCTAGGGGGTTTACTGCACTTGATGGTAAAGGTCTCGGATTTTCTTCGCTGGCGGGGCGGGATGTTATGCCCCCGAAATAACATTAAATTAAGAAATATCATTACGCAATTTCTCCTTGATCGGGATAATATGACGACACATAAAGTGGCACATATTTTTCAAAAACATGTAATACTGAATCAGACTATAATGATCATGAAATATAAACTAGCCCGAATATTCGTGGATAATGTCCACGTATATTCGTCATAATGTGGATCACTGGGATAGAGCGTCGGCACTTCGCGCCTTCAACGACTACGGTCACCTGATGCCTCTGCGGGTATAAAACAAAGATAAAACACTTGTTGCAATCGAATCCACAAGGAAATAAAAACTCGTGAATTCGTTACCTCTGCGTTAGCTAGTCAGTTTGTTGAATACAGTCAATTACTAATACGGCGATTCGTTCAGTTACTTTCTTATGATTTATAAATACCTGATACCTACGGGATCAGATGAAAGAGTTTATTTATGAAATAAATCGTTTAATTACTAAAGTAGTTGAGCAGATATGAGATATATTCATTTTCTAAATTATCTACGAGTAATCTATCCTCATTAACAAACCCGTCTGCTCGGGTCCATTAGATATTTTCATAATTCCTCATTATTTTTATTGGTATATCGAATCAATATATTTTCTACAACACGCAAATCCGGTCTTATACAAACTATAAGATATATCAAACATCAGAAGTGTAAGAACCACTACGACGCCCCCCACCCAGAGTTACTCAAACCCCACCACTGCACTGGTCAGAGTAGCACGACTCCAACACGAGTGAGTGGTGGGGTTGGGAGTAACTGTGAATGCTGTGGGTGCGTCATAGTGGCTATCACACAGTGAAATAAAAACACAGAATTTCACTTATTGATTGTATATATTCTTCCCAAAAATAATGACCCACGAATTACATATTTTTCTTATGGACTACTGACATTTTCGATTCCACGCCGTTCAATTATAACCGCGGCCACTAAATAACTTTCCCTCGGGGCTACTAGCACGCTTTTTCTTCATAAACGCATTATGATATTTGCGCATTAGACGATCATTAGATATGAATCGATCAGTGAATAACGAATAGAACTTCTCAGGAGTAGCAAACATAGACATACAATGCAGAAAAAGTATACAGTATTGTCCACATACGCTTGACTCGTGATGCTGGAGCTGCTGGATGCTGCACTTGATGAGATTACAGTTCTTTCGGAGTCTTGCAGCGTGCTGGGGCACGTTGGGAGGTAGTCCGAAGCTGTCGAAGTACCATCCTCTGCCATTTCGATCAACGTGCATGGCGACCCAGTGTTCTCCTGATTGGGTGTGGTCATGTGTGTTCGCTACTATAGTAGTCGGTTTCGTCCACACCGACGGGATCTTGTCCGCTGGATACACACCGACTCTATGATTCGGTATATACTGTAGGGCTTTTAGAATCTGTACCGTGTTCATCAGCAGCAACCAATGCTTCTTCGTTTAAACTCTTTAACCCTTCTTCGTTCGAAGTCAACCACGCTTTGATTTGAAGGACTCGTCGTATGGCACATATAAAGGTTCTGTGATTCAATGTACTATGTATGAGGCATGATGGAACGGATACTGGTGTACAAGCGAATAGTGGTGTTCTGATGTGACCCTTCAAATTGATAACATCTCGGGTAAAAAGGGCGGCAGTGAATTTCGTTTGCTGACAGCCATAGGTATATACGTATTGGCACTATTCCGATTACTTTGGCGCCACAGTCTGGTGGTGGTTTCCCGTAGTATTTTGTCTCAGGAATTGGGGAAAAATAATAAAAAAAATCGAGCTCTACTATTTATAGTAGTTTTCGATTTTTTAATGTAAAAATTTCAAATAATACCAACTTATACCCTACAGTGTTGGGACGTTGGGGATTGGAGGTGGAGGGTGGGGGCAGGGGGGGAGGGGTATTCAGCCTTGTCAATAACCAAAATAATTTTAAAAATGTGGAAAATTTTGAGTAGAAATTTTCATTTTTAATTTCAAATTCAAGTTGTGAAAATATTATTATTTATACATTTCAGCTGTATAAACTATAATTATACAGAGGAAGCAATAAATATTAATGTTTACATGTTCTAATTTTGTTATTTTTTTGCTAAAAATGAACTATTTGTTGTTGTTTTTGTTTAATTACATAGTTAATTGCCTCTGTGATTTTTTCCCAAATTATTATCTTTAATGATAAAACCAATTTTTATTCTTGACTGGGCCCCCTGCCAGGGGCTCCGCCTCTGAACCCCACAAGGGGCGCTGCCCCTGGACCCCGCCGCGGGCGCTGCCCCTGGACCCCGCCAGGGGCTCTGCCCCTGGGCTCCGCTTTTTCTATGCCTTCAAATCTACATGCTTTTTATTAGCACAAAAAAAAAGAGATGTGATGGGGGAACTTGGCTAGTTTTTGGCTTTATTTTCAGACTGTTTTGGCGTTACCCAGAATGCACCACGTGGAGGTAAAATCTGTTTGTTTGAACAAGCCCTCCAAATGAGGTAAATATAGAAAAATGAGCAAGCTTTGGATGCAATTGAGGATGAGAGGATGTGTTAGACATTTTAGCACTTTTAATTCACTTGAAAATCACAAAAAAACTCTAATTTGCTTCGCTGCCTGATTAACACGCTTTGAAAAACAAAGGAGAATGAAGAAAAACAATGGCGGCAAGATTTCATTCGAATTTATATAATTCGTGAAAAATCCGCTAGATGGTGTAAAGGTTAAAAAAAAGGCTAAAAATTTTCATATAATATGGTATTATAGATTTAGATTTATTCAGTAATATATAAAATATAAACCATATTTTTCAAAAAAGGGGTCCATTTTGCCCCTTTTCCCCTCTATATCTCGAAATACAGTGTAGAGGGAATTTTTTAATTATTTTTCTGGAACTCGCGAGACAAAATAGTTCGGAAAACAACCATTAAATCGCGGCGCCAAAGTAATCGGAATTGTGCCTATGTATTTCATTCCTTTCGTGATGGCTCGTAATGCTTTATATACATATTTAGATTACGCTTCTCTTTCATACCAGTCGATACCGTGACGTGTGATTGTGACCTGATTATTCATCCTCTCAATATTAGGGAGAATCGCCGAATACTGGTATTCAGGGTAAATTACCCAATGGCCTATCATGTCGGACGATGTTGAGGTCACTGGCACTTCTTTCGGTACGAAAGTACCATGGATCCCGACGAAGCCCTCGTAGTGAATAATTACAGACGAATTCGAATTACCGCAGGCCATTGCTATACTCTCCTCAGAACTTTCTACTTTGAATATTCGCGCACAACTGTGCAGTTGAACGATGATTCAAATCCGTTGTTTCAGTCAAATTGTTGACACTGCAAAAAAATGTCTGCGCATGCGTTTGAGCAGGGTGTTTATGCATAATCCAGCGTCACTTACCTCGCTGAGTCAATTCCTATGGCACTTTCAAACTCAGCATAAATTACAGCGTTGATTGTTGCACTTAAGGGTTCGTCAAATCGCACTTCGATGCGCATGTTACCGTTCCGTACCAAATTCCAATGGGAGTTGTCATTGGCTGACAAATCTGGTGTTAACTCGAAGGCAAAGAGGCAATACCCATAAGGGTAATCTCCACGATGAATACCATTACCATCGTTCAGAAAATGAACACCAGTGCCTGAGAAGATGGTATGGTACGAGTCCACATATAAATTTTTCCGAGTAA
This sequence comes from Fopius arisanus, assembly GCF_000806365.1. NCBI lineage: Eukaryota > Metazoa > Arthropoda > Insecta > Hymenoptera > Braconidae > Fopius > Fopius arisanus. Next base: position 4,564 of record NW_011887890.1, on the reverse strand, counting down.
ACTCTGGCTGTAGAGGTTTCGATGTTGAAAGTTGAAGGGATTGAACCTTTTATCACCAACAAACGCGCGATTCTTGACAGCCCCAAAGATCATGCGTTTTGGTAGCTGACCTGTTATAAAGTTATCCATAGAATGGCGGCGAACACCTGACGGTATTGATACACTTTTCACCTCACCTCTTGTCACAGGATACTTGGCTGTTGATTTTGATAAAGCTCTTTGGTGAGATAGTAATAACCCAGGACTCACCTTCATTCTCCGCATGACCAGTGATGCTTCTGTTATTTGGATAGTAAAGGGACTATTTGTGTTATCCATTAAACAAAAACTGTCTCTTGATCGAGCCAGCCGAATGAGAATATTTACACCAATTATCAATGCTCGATCTTGATTGAACACATCACCATGTAAATGACCGGTGAGATCGATTGTTTTTCCGTCACTCAAATAGGATCGACGGGAAACTAAACTTTCATTACCTTCATCAAGGTTATCCATCTTACCAGCGGTATCATCTGACCACAGGACACTACTCAGGTATGAGTTCTTCGCATCGGTGCCGTAATTTAGAAGTGTTTCCATATAAGCTCGGTAAGCATATGCATTATTGCCAGGTGTCACGGCTTTCTGATTGAAGGAGATATCTACTTGATCGAATAATGAGTGTAATAAATTGTTGACCGGTCCGATAGTAGCGGGCGGTATAGGATTCTTCTCCGTTACTAGAGTTGGTATCGAAACACGTAACAGTAGGCGGGTATAAGCTAAGTCAATGTATTCATCACCTTGTCCTGGTATATCGAACTCAATGGGTGAATTATCCACGAGCGATGCTATTGGTTTATAGTGTACATCATATGAGGATTCTATGGCTGTCTGCGTTGGGGGTAAAGAAAATAAGTTCAACTCACTTTTCACTCCCTCACACGAATGAGTGTGCAAAAACGCCATGTTTTTAGGTGGAAATATCGGCAACTGATCGTAATTTGGTTGATTTCTTCTTCTGCCTTGCAATTTTTATACGTTTCTTTGTAGTTTTCCTCTTGCGTTTCTTCGTTACCCGGGGTTTCTTCTTCCTGTGCACCCCAGATGTTAACTTGCGGCGTTTGGACTGTCGCGGAGCACGGCCAACCGCAGAATGAGAGTATGATAACATATTCCCAGTGTTATATCCTGAGCCAGTCATCAGCATATCAAGTTTCTCCTCTGCCCTCCTCTTTAAATTGATACCCGATTCCCGTACGCGACTTCTCAGAGAGTCTTTGAAAGGTTCTAACGTGACATTTTCCCGGGGAATGAAAAATGCCCATTACCTTCGCCCTACTTCCCCTAAGCCTAATAAAACCTGCTAAAATTTAACCTTATGGGCGCCAGGTAATTTTTGTTGCATCGAAAATCGTACCTCAAACTTCTAAAACTCCAACTCAAAAATATACTCTAAAATCAAAAAGAAAACCTAAAGGGAACGGAAAGGATAATTAGGCTTTTGGGGAAAGGTGACGGTCCTGGAGTCGCTCAATATGCCAGTTGTGGAGAGAGGGGTGGATCGTAGATGGGGGCAAGGTTACTGCAAAAATCGGGAAAAATACCAAAAAACAAAAAGGAAAGGGGAGGCGAGAAATAAATTAATACAACAAAACATTGTCCTTGCGTGTTCCGATATTCATGTAAAAATTCGGTCCAATAATAATAAGTGATAAACAATTTTATAAGGCTAATCTGCTTCCAAATTTCGTTAGCTATTTTTAACTTTCCCTAAACATCAGCGTTCCAGCGGAATCCCCAATATAAACTTAATTGTGCTCTTCAATTATCACGAAATATGAATTTTCTCACAGAACCCTGAATACAACTTCAACTGTCTCGTTAAATCGCCGTGAACAGAAATTATTTAACACAACACGAAATATTTTGTTGATTATCCCATACTCACACAGAATAATCGCATCGGAATGCTGCCTCAAGGATTATCGATCGGCGATAATCCGAGGAATAACCGAAATATTATTTTCGCCCGGGAAATCGATAATTTCCCGGAATCGGACCCTCAACGAGTGAGCGCGCGCGCGAGAGAGAGAGAGAGAGAGAGAGAGAGAGAGAGAGAGAGAGAGAGAGAGAGAGAGAGAGAGAGAGAGAGAGAGAGAACAAGAGAGACGGCACTATGCCTCGCTGCTTGGTTAGCAGCGAGGAGAAATCCACAAAATAAATCTGACTTCGATTAAAATTCGAGAACTCGGAATCAGCTCAGCAGATTCCGGAAAACCCTGAACCATCTGGTTCGGGACCTTGTCCTCTACAATCCCACAAAAATTTAGGCGTAAGGGTACATAATTAGCCCCGTTAACGCAATTAATAACCGCGAGGAAATTTAACACGCGATTCCCCACCTGTTGCACGTAGCCGCGCGATGGCTGCCTCGATGGCACCACGAGGGAGAACCACTGGTCTTGTTCATTGGCCGTGGACAATTTCACCCAAACTCACATAAAAATACCCTCAAAATCCCACAATTTACACCAATGATCTCCGAACCGCACTGGGGGATAATGCAAGCCGAAATTATTCGGAAAAACCCTCCACAAACCCCTTCAAAACCACCCAAAATTTGGGGAACACAACCGATGCCATTTCCATGGCTCGGAAAAATCTTACAACCGCCGATAATTATCGGGGAGCCGCCAAAAGGGGAAAAATCTTTAAATAAAACCGTAAAAACTCACGGTAGATTTTCTCGCTGCCTTCCTCTTTCTCTTCAGGACCATCCTGGCTGCAGCTAATTCTCCTGGTGTCCCGGGTGGTGCACTGTATCACTCTCGTCCACTGATCTCTATATAACTGGATAGACTATCCCTATGCCCCCACTACGCCGACACTGAGGCAGTACTGTAGGACAAGCAGCGCCTCAGAATAGTAGCTCGAGTACTACAGTGCCTTTGACTGCGCATGCGCATCACCCAATGGAGGGTGATCACAGATGAACATGCTTCTCCCCTTCCACTGACAACTGCGCTGAGCATGCGCACTTGATAGAACTTTAGTTCCCGGACTACTATTCGGAGGCGCTGATTGACTTTCAAATCGGCCTCACCAGGAGTATACGCGATAGTCTATCCACTTATATAGAGATCAGTGGTCTTGTCACGTCCTGGCAGCCTCACTTGTCACTCACGTGCGTATGTTCTCGCGGTTAATGCGTAACTAATTTTCGGAGATCAGTGTCGCGTTGCGCTGACCCCCTAATCACGCCTACCAATCGATCGGGTGTCGATTGGTGGATCCCTCTACCTTATTGTTACGGCGAGAACGTCAAAAAACCGTATAGCACTGGGATGTGGTTAATGAGAGGTTTTAGAGCAATAATTGTGACGCGAGACACACTGAATTTGTCACAGAGAAATATATGTATTTCGAGTCAATTCTATGTGTCAATACAATAAATATATGTGTCACAATAACCGCGATTGAGCACTTAATTAAATGATCACGGTAGAGAGGTACAATGTATAGAGATTCACACGATAATTAGAGATGAAATTAGAGATTTAGAGAACGTCGTTAACTTGAGAAAACACAGTACGAGATAAGATCATAATAATAATTATTAGCGAGGTACGTCAGCGTCACAGGTGCGTAATTAGGGCACCTATATCTGACGCACGGCCGGTCAGTTAGAGATGGCCAAGGAGGTGCTGCCACCCCTTGGCCTCATGCCGTATGAGGCTGTTGCCTCAACACTTATTATGGGCCAAGCCCTTCGCGGGGGAATTAATTCAAATTTTAATTAATTGCCCAATCCTAAAATTTATCTATTGCCCTCATTTCTTTTTCCGAATCGGTTCTCCGGGATTCTCGGAATTAAAAGACCCTTATTCCTAATTCTTAAACCTAATTTTATTTTACCTACCCTTAATTTATTTGGCAATCCCCCGGGATAACGACTGATTTTATCCCGAGCGGCCTTCCACCCGTATTCAGTCTTGGCAATTCGTAGGAGTAGTGACTGAATCTACCCCGTACGACCTTCCACCCGTAATCAGTCTTTGGCAATCCGTCGGGGTAGTTAATATTTTTACCCCGTACGGCCTTCGACCCGTACCAATTAATCCCTAGAACCCTTTTTCTTAGAGCGCCGGCTTTATAGCCGGACCTACCCGACCCGAAGGGCTTACTCCAGGGATGGGCAACCTCTGCTCTGAGAGCAAGTCGTGCTCCCGACCTCTATTAGTACATAACAAAGGGTAAACGAAAGCTTATTGTGTCGGGTGACGGACCTTTATGACCTGAGTCGTAAAGGGCCTTCGCCTCAGCTGAAATCAACCAAATGGGGGGTCACACTCAAGAACAGGAACAGAGGAGAAATGTCGCTGAAGAAAAGAAAAAGCGGGGAAATGAGTCAAAAATGGAAAATGTGAAATTTTCTTCACCATGACATTTTTATTAATTTTCAAAGCAGACGTTACAAATGAAATGTAAAAACTAGCTGTTTAATTTCAGAGGCAAGGAACAAACTCCACAATGCCATGTTCAAGTGGTGCCGCAATTATTTATTCAAGAAATGACATTG
>NW_011887889.1:226676-228345 GCF_000806365.1 Fopius arisanus | reverse complement strand
AGTTATATAACAACTTGATTGCGGTCAATTTCCACTAAAGCGGGGGCATTTGTCGGTTCTTGGATGACATGACATTCCTCTTCCTCTACTGGTTCCGGTACATGAATCAATGCATCTTCCGCATCTACTTCTTCTGTTACCCCAATAATGGGAACTTCCGCATTTGGTTGTTCTGGAACCGGGATATTTAGATTTTCCGCGAGTACTGGATCTGGCAGCGGAATGATTGGAGGTGCTGCATCTGTTGGTTCTGCACCATCATTCATTCCAGCGCCTTCTGCACGTCGAACAGAATCACGTTGGATCTGTCTTCTAGTACGTGGCCTCTGTTCACGCGCCAGATCGGCCATCTCCGAAATTCAAACTTCCATTGGCTCATCTGTCACTTGACGACGCCCCCGCGGGCGCCCCCGAGGCCTTCTCAATGGGATCTCTTGCGGCACTGCTATCTCTTCAGCAGCAGGTGCTGCAAGGGCTACTAGAGCCTCGGCAGCGCGACGCCTACGACCTCGACGTTGTTGAGGACCGATATCCGTATTATCTTGTTGATGTTGAGCAGTTACTACTGGTGTCACATCAGCAGCTACTGCTGCCATCCCATCAGCAAGAGGCTCTGCCATCTCACCCACCGCAGGAGCTGCAGGGGCTCCTAGAGCTTCGGTCATGTTCTCCCTCTTGGTCATGGTTGCGGCGCATCAGGCATCAGATTACGATCGTATACTACAATCATCGTTATTGAATAATGGATGTAATTCAAATTTTGGCTTTATATGTAGGCTTAGGTATTACTTTCGTGAATCCGTCGCCTTCTCCTATGCATGACCTGATTTTCGATGAACCCACCTGTAGATGAATTCGAATTCGATAACCATTAAAAATCAAGGGTTATGTCCGCTTAATGATACAAATATATAGAATGAATCAGATTATGAAATTGCATATTTCAACGGTAATATTCACATGTCAGAGTCAGAAAATCTGATACGTCCAGTCTACAAATGAGAAATTTTTTTATAGTTGTTTAGAAATAAGAGATACGCGAATTCGAATGTTACCGGCCCAATTCAAATTCTATCTCATATCTTAAGATCGCTGTATCTGTCTCAAGAAGATTTAAGGGTCTCCACTGGCGATGGCGTCCCCCATGCAACAAGGTTCTGTAATCGGCTTGGACGAATCGATGATTTCTGAGAGGGAGGCTTGAGAATCGAGAAATCAGAATAAATTAGAAACTCTGACTTGGTTATAGAATCAATCGCAATCGAATCACATTGAGAGAAAAATCTAAGATTCGATCCACAATATTAATATCTCCCGAGCCATTGCGATGAAAAATACCATCATTTCATACGGTTAGTAGCACATGACATCGGAGTCCATTCGCCAGCGTGTTGGCCAGTAAATGTGAGGGATTACGGGTAAACCAAATTCGAAACTGCCATTGTAGTGAAAAGATTGATATTTTTCTCTCAGTGCACTGATGAGGAAATATAGTTACTCGAAGTAATTTTACTATTTTTATGCAGTCATTTGTTAATTTGGACAGACCAACGAAAATAAAGTAAAAATTTGAGTTACTCCAGTCACATTCCCATCAGAAGCCTTGGGTGTTGGTGAGGCTAAATACTTTCTAAGAAAGTGCTTCGCCGCAAGTTAAATTTAGATTGAA
>NW_011887889.1:219717-221496 GCF_000806365.1 Fopius arisanus | reverse complement strand
TGATTGTTTCGCCTCGGGCATCATGACGCGCTGTGCAGGAGATTCAACTTTCTGCCCGTGTAGTGTAATATACTATTTCGTTACTGATGTTTTGAGAGCTACCCATTTCAGCTATGATCTGTGTATTGTATTACTAACTCATCATTTTCCACGTGGGTTGATGTACGCCGATACGTTTTGCAGCATACAAGTGAAAGTTTTCACAAGTATTGTTCGTACGGATCGGATTCTTATACACGGACAAGACGTCCTTCAAGGGTACCCAGAATCTTCGCAGATAAGCGCCAAATTCTTGTAAAGCCGGTTGTGTTTCCCTATCTATGAGCTCGATGATGTGTTGAGCTCCGGCCGGTATGTCATTTGCAGGCAAATGGGCTAAGACATAGGCTTTTTCCAAAATGTACTCACAGCCAGCAATTCCCAGTTTCGTCCACCTTTTTGCAATTGCCTAGGAAGACGTGATAACTGGTTAGTGCATATATTTTGACGCGGATACATTTATGTTTTCAGTAAGAGGAGCGCTCAGTCGTTGTGGCCTCCATCGGCCGTTATTTTCCAACGCCATGGATCGTAATTAGAAGAAAGTCTTCTTTTTTGACAAACTAGTCAGGACGCGCGCTTCGCGCGCGCCACGTAAGTTGCATGACATTGATACTTGACTCATTTTTTTGAATTCTACTCATTCTAACACTTCATCAATTCGGTTCAATACTTTTCTCATTGTGGATCCTCAATACGTATTTAAAAATGAATGAATGAAAGCAAAATAAGAAAATTGACTCACATGATGAACCAATAGTTTGTCGATGAAATTTTCTATGGTCTCACCCCAATTCCAATGATCGGAATGAATGGATCGAATGAAATGTCAGTAGCTTTAATATTTCAATTTATTTATTTTTTAATTAAGCCCTCATAACTTTGTTGAAAAAACATCAACTTGAACGATGCACCTCTCAATTTGAAGGTTTTTTAATCACCTTCACACCTAATATAATATTTCAGCGAGTAATTGTGTCAGAGAACGGCATTCAGAACAAAATCATCCAAAAATGGACAATTTTAGATTTGTGACGTGTGAAATTCGACACATAATCACCAGTAACTCTTCAGCAAGTGAATAGAATAGAAACAATCGGGCACCGTTTTGAAGATCTCGTTAATATCTTTGAGATGATGTATGATAAAGTCACATTAGTCAAGTCCAATGGGCCGATAATTGATCAAAACTGCGAATTTTAGATTGTGGAGAAAGAATTGAGAATTGAGAATTGAGTGTGAGAAGGAATTTCTGGCTCAAAAACCCTCATAACTTTGGGAAAAACGGTTGAAATTGAACGATTTACCTTTCAATGTAATGGTAATTTAATGAACTTTACACCACATATAATATTTCAGATAATAATTTAGTCAGAGAACTGTATCAGGTCGGAATATTGAAAAAAAATGGCAAATTTTTAATTTGTGACATGCAAAATTCGACACATAATCGTCCATAACTATTCACCAAGTGGATGGAATGAGAAAAATGAGGCACCATTTACGATGTACGATGAAGCCATATTAGTCGAGTCCTAAGATCCGATAATCGTTCAAAACTCTAAATTTTAGATGGTAACATTGTGGTCAGAAGGGAAACAATGTTCAGTAATTTCATGAAAGTTCAACCGAATCATATCCAACCCATCGCAATTAGAAGAACGAATGATGGGCTTCAAAATTTTATATCGGTTTTTTTCTATTTGCCTTAAAAAAAGACAGAACAATCCAGCGGAAGTG
>NW_011887889.1:213686-218007 GCF_000806365.1 Fopius arisanus | reverse complement strand
TGCTTAATTGTCATACAAGAAACAGCAAGTAACGAATCTGCATGACAATTTTTACAGAATAACCCCATAACCAGAAATAGAGACGTGTCCACGTGAGAAAATGTAGGTCTTGACACCTACACATACAAGCATACACACACGTGCACACACATACGTCAAATATTAAAGCATTGCAATGGGGATCGTTGTACTCACTCTGGTTTGGCTTCTATCCCAAGGCAGCCTGGAGGACTTCTGCTGTGAATTTTTCCTTTAAAGGGAAAAAGTGATCGGCGTCATGTTCATGTACTCCCTCAAGGAACACTGGCTGATTTTCAATATTGTGGAGGGAATTCACGTATGCCTTTGCTTTACACAACAACAAGGGATTGTCCCTATCAACGCAACGGAAGATCGTTCCGCTACCTCTTGAGTCCAAGTAGTAAGAGTACCCACGATAGAACCATCTGGTAGTACCTCTTTGCTTTCCCGGCAACCGCTGCATCTTGTGTATAACTAAACAATGAATGTCGCACTGTACTGATGAAAATTCATGTGACATTTATACAAGATTACTGTAGTTCCGCGGAATATTTACTAGGCAGGGCAACAAAATTTATGGTACTGATCGTCAATTTTCTCTGAAGTGAAAGGATGAGGGTTGGATGAGTGGGTCAGGGCGGAATGGGGGTTGTTGGTGGAATGAGTGCATCAGGGTGAAATGCTGGTTATTGATGCCATGAGTGTATCAGGGTGAAATGGAGGTTGAGGGAGGGATGAGTGAATGGAAAAAAACGAAGAGTTGAAGGTCGGATGAGTGTGTCGGGGGGAAATGAGCGTTGATATTGAAATGTGTGTATGGGAACAAATGGGGGCTTGGGAGAGGAATAAGTGTGTCAGGGAAAAATGGGGGTTGATGGTGGGATGATCTCATTGGGAAAAAGAGGGAGTCGATGGTGAAATGAGAGCGTGTGTAAACAATGAAGAGCCGCGGGTCGAATGGGTGTTTCAGGGTGAAATGGGGGTTGATGATGGGATGAGTGGGTCAGGGTGAACAAGGAATTGAAGATGGTATAAGTATACCGAAAGTATTGAAGAGTTGAAGCTGGAGTGAGTGTGTCAGAGTGAAATGCGGGTTGATGGTGGGATGAATGTGTCAGGGTGAAATCGGGATTGATGGTTGAATGAGCGGGTCACAGTGAAACGTGAATTGATGGTGGGTTGAGTGCATGGGAAAAAATGAGGAGTTGGGGGTGGCTGAATGGGTCCGGGTGAAATGTAGGTCGATGGTGGGATGAGCGGGTCAGGGTGAAAAGGATGTTAAATGAGGGATGAGAGTATCAGGGTACAGGGGTTGAGGGTACAAGTGTATTGGGAGGGTACAAGTGAGTGTATTGGGAAAAAATGGTAGTTTCAGTATGGGATGAGTATCTCAGGGTGAAATGGGGGTTGAACGAGAGATAAATGGATGGAAAAAAATGAAGAGTTGAGGGTGGGATGAGTGTTTTATGGTGAAATACGGGTTGATGATGGGATGAGTGCATGGGAGAAAGTGAAGGATTGCGGGTAGGACGAGTGTGTCAGGATGAAATGTGGGCTAATATTGGAATGAGCTTATCAGGGTGAAATTGGCGTTGATGGTGGGATAAGTGCCTGGGAACAAATGACTAGTTGAGGATGGGCTGAATGCGTCCCTGTGAAATGGGGGTTGATGGTTGGATGAGCGGCACAAGGTCAAATGGGGGTTGATAGTGGAATGAGTGCCTGGGAGAGAATGAGAGGATGAGAGTGGGATGACTGTGTCAGGGTGAAAGAGGAGTTGATGGTAGGATGAATGTGTCGGGCTGAAATGGGGGTTGATGTCGGGATGAATTCATTGTGAAAAATGGGGCTTGATAATGGGATGGGTTTCTTATGGTGAAATTTGAATTGATGATGGGCTGAATTAACGGAGAAGTTATGAAATTGTAAGTGACGGGCGACCCGCTGGAGACTGAAAACTCGACGATTCTCGCCCTTGTCAGCACGGTGACCCCGGTTTATCTTTGAAAAGAATGATTATTAACGAGTGAAATGGTTGTCATTCGATGGGTAATTGAATTCCGCAACGAATGCCCTTGATTTCAACCCTTAATACAAATTAGGGGAGGCGCCAGGGGCATCCGACTTAAGTGTAACCAGTGAACGCTGTCAAAGCTTCCAAATTGGGACGACGTTGGCGCTACGGTAACCCTGCGCATGCGTAAAACAGATGAATTTTTGAATGGGGTTTGTTCACGTTTATTTGAATTCAAATCTCTAACCCTCTGTCAACTGAGAATATTTTTTTTTTGCTTGAGTGAATTTCATTTTAAATCCCGAGAATGTCTGCATCTCGCAACTGTGTGGTCCCTGGCTGCTCATCATTGCCACATGAGCCAAAACACCAGTTTCCGAAACGAGCATGGAGTGCGGAGAGATGGCGAGCAGCAGTTTGTTCTCCACTTCTCAAGGATGTGATAACGGAGGATTTATGGCGAGACAGGATTTGTTACAAGCACTTTGCTGCAGATCAGTATTCTGAGACAAGTCGACAGAAGCGAGTCAACATCAATAGTATTCCAACTTTGTACTTGAGTTTTGCTAGGCCTCAAACTGGAAATATTCAAAACCATTCGACCAACCCAGATGATGCTCCTGTAGAGCAATTCCAGGCATTAATACCTGATCCTGTTTCCACCAAAAATAATAAATATGAGAAGAATGAAAATTATAAACAGCCTGCAGAACTTGCAAAACGACGGAAGAAGTCTGGCAAGAGTTGAGAGCAATTCCCAACTCCTCGAAGTCATGCTTGAGTTACATCTATGGAAAAAAGGTTTTCTTCAATCACGCAAACACAATTGGCCCAATTGCTTCGTTTGAAAAAAGAGCATCCAATGATTATGCAGAAGATGAGAAGATGGAAGAACAGGTACAAGGCCATGAAGAAGCGACAGAATCCACTATTTTGTAAATGGGATCAATGCAATGTTGTTCAGAAAACAATTATGGAGATACAATTAGTGCATGCTGGTTCTCCTAGTAAGGTATTTGGAGAAAGTTATTCAATCTAGGGTATTTTATTATGAATTATAAAACCAATTTCTTTAGCATAAAACCAAATATTAATCAGAGTGCAGTTGCTAAATCTCGATTTAGAACCGAAATTTAATTAAATGTCCTGGAAAATCACGGTTGTCCTCATTTTTTCTTCCTCAATGACATTCAATATTCATTAACTACCCAAGCTTACTCTGGCACATGTGGATCCCAATAAAATGAACAAGATGCGAGTGAAACATGCTGTGCAGGCTTTGAGTGGTCAAGTTGCTCGTTACATTGATATTCTAGCAAATATCCCCGGTAAGTTTCCTCCATCCTATCGTGGGTTCAATGAAATTCTCATCTAATTCTACAAACGGGCTTTGCCGAAAGGTATATTATCATAAATGAATTATCAATCGAATGATCATGACACTCAGAGAATTTAGGATTAATCTTCTTCAAATTCTATGAACGTTCTTTCTTCTTCTGCATCAAATGAAGATGTTACAGAAGCTGTGTCATGATCTGACTCCTCAAAGTCCGTCAGAAAGCGCAAATCATCGTGAAGCACAATCTCATCTTCTTCATTTCCCGACGGTCTTGAATATTTATGCACAGTGTCTTGAAAAATCGACCATGTTTGCAAACCTCGTATACGTAAAATTGGATCAGTAAAATTTTCTGTATACTGCGTAAAATTAAATAATTACCTCTGATATTTGGCACGAAATGCTGGCCAATGAAACGCCAAATTCGTTTGTTACTACGACTGTATCTCTTTAAACCATTATGCCAAAGTGTGGGTTGTTCTCTCACGAGTTTAATCACCCGCCGTTTCTCTGTTAAATTCATTTCCGCCCAAGCATTGAATGTCCCCATGGACTCACCTTTCTGATTGGCTCTGAACAGTCGATAATGGAGAAATCCCATTAGATAAAGTTTAACAGTTTCAAAACTCTTGGCAATTATATAAAAGATTGTTATCAAGAATCAATTCACAACGTCGTAATTTTTCAGTGAAATGGCTGTCAGTCGATGGGTAATTGAATTCCGCAACGAATGCCCTTGATATCAACCCTTACTATAAATTAGGGGAGGAGCTATGTAATTGGCAGTGCCGAGCGGGCGACTGGCGACTGAACTCCTCATGATTCGTGCGCTTGTCCGCAGGGTGACCGCGGTTTATCTTTCAAAATACTGATGATTAAGGTGTGAAATGGGTATCAATTGATAGGGAATTCAATTCCACAACGAATGCCCTTGGTTTCAACCCTTA
>NW_011887889.1:209186-211111 GCF_000806365.1 Fopius arisanus | reverse complement strand
TTATTTGGAGAAACAGAAATTGAAGATCGCGTTAATAAGTTTGTCCGCGAAGTTTCTCTATCGTTGCGAACAATCGCATGCAGGGTAGAATCTATCGGTTCCAATCTTCGTGAGCAATTGCTTGATGATATTACTCAGTGTCATCATTTTTCGTTGCAATTAGATGAGTCAACAGATACGGCCGCTCATGCGCAAGTAATAGTTTTCGTTCGTTTTTCGTTACCGAATATGTCTATTGTAGAAGAAATGCTGACACTTTTTCAGATTAAAAAACACGCGTCGGGAGAAGAAATTTACAAAGCGTTCAAAGATGAACTCATTCTGGCGAAATTACCTTTACAAAAATTTGTTTCGATTGCAACCGACGGGGCTGCAAATATGACCGGAAAATGGAAAGGTTTTCTCACTCGGTGCGGTAATGACCCAGATTTCGCACTGTTTAAATCAATTCATTGCATGTTACATAGATTAGCTCTTTGCATGAAACAAATTTCTATCGACGAGGTTTTGAATTTAGTGGTCAAAATTGTGAACTCAATTCTGGGGAAACCGCTGGCCAAGCGACTTTATGAAGAATTTAAAAAAGTAAATGAATTAGATGCGCGAAATTTAGTTTATTATACCGAAGTTTGGTGGTTGAGTAAAGGAGTGATGCTTGAACGATTTTTTGAGAATTTACCGGGAATTATTAGTTTTGTTAAAGAAGAATTCGATCGCGAGTATGAAGAATTGAACAATTTCGAGTGGCTCACACAATTAGCTTATCTTGTTGATTTGACTAAACTTGTTAATAATATTAATCTCCGAATGCAGGGCAATGGGAAATTTTTGTGGGATCACGTGCAGGCAGTAACAGCCTTAAGAACGTTAATCAAAAGAATTCAGGGCAATTTTAATAAAAATATAGTTCCGTCCATGTTCACCGCGTTAGAATCAATAGTAAAAAGATCCGGCAACACATCGTTTAATGGCCAGCCTTTCGCAGAATTGACGCAGCAATTATATGAAGATTTAAATAAACGGTTCCCTGATATGGACGATTTGCAGTACTTGTGCCAGTTTTTCCAGGCTCCTAAAGCGTGTATGTACGATCTTGAACGTTTAGAAAGCACAATTGTTAATTTTACTTGCGTAAACGGGGTACTGCTTTCAGCTGAAATGGAAAAATTCATTACTTTTGATTTACTTTCGTGCAGTTCGGATGAATTGTGGAAGATAATTATCGACAATAATGATTTTCCACACCTCACGGAAGCGTACAAACGAACGCGTGTTGTTTTCGGAACAACTTATCTTTGTGAATCCGGTTTTTCACATATGAAACGAATTAAAACCTCCGGTAGGTCGGCATTAGGCGATGAGAACCTCAGAGAAGCTATGCTTGTGAGTCTCAGTAATTACAAACCTCATTTCAAAAAAATTGTAGAGTCCATGCAAGTTCAACGATCGCATTAGAGTTTTATGATTAGACAGTTTTTATTGTGACTTCGTCGATAGATATTTTACCTTATATTGAATTTGACAATTCATAACAGCATCGCATTAATGGGAGATTCTCCACGAATCTGGAATTCGTACGATTGTTGAGATGGAACTATTGTAAATATATTAGTAATAAGAATGATTTAGGCTTAAATTTTTCCCTATTTCCTTCACCTTCCATCCCTTCCCATTACCCATGATGGAAGACGTCTACCACCTTCCCGCGGTTTCCATTGAGCAACATTCCATAATGTTGGCCAAGAGTAGACACTTGATTAAAAAATATATTTTTTTTTGGTATATCAAATGTGTAATTTTTTTCAACAATTTTCTAGTCCCACGTTCTAGCATTTCATCGAAATCACAAGGCATACGGTATGGCTCACCAGAGAAATAATGAGAAAATTTTCAGTAGTAATACCCCAAAACCATGAAAATTATCG
>NW_011887889.1:173769-207834 GCF_000806365.1 Fopius arisanus | reverse complement strand
AACGATTTCGTCAAGTCTCGTTAATTCTTCAAGTTAGCTCATCGCTAGTTCTCACCTGCATCAGCCAAGTTACCCTTGGGGGAAGCAGAGTCTTACTTACAAGACGAGACCGTCTTCATCCACAATTACGCCTGAATCGCGTGATTTTATTGCGGACTAGTTGAGCCCATCCACTTCAGAAATTGCCACGCCGGAGCTGCGTAAACGAGAAGAAGTTAATTTGACAACGAGGACTCCCCTGAACACATTTATCACGGGTTAAAGGCCAACGCTTGCACGGAGTAACAAGTACCTGCCGACAGACCTATTGACACAGTGCAGCCTCAAAGGATTATAACCAAAATACACCAAAATATTTGTGTTGTTAGTGAGTGAGAGTTGAGTGAACCATAAAAAGTGATCCGACATCTGAAGTCCACGAGAAGCCGAGCCGCCACCCCTGGTCCGACGGAAAATTGGGATCTTTTATTGCACTGCCCGAACCTCCGGTTCGACATCTTCTCACCTGCCAGGTGAACGACCGGAACACCCAGATTATCGCAACGAATTTCCGAGTTCGTCGACCTCACCTTCACACCCCGAGAATCGTCTCATCTTCGAGAAATCACCGAGTTCTACCCCTTCAACTTTTGAGGAAACCGCCGAGTCCACCGCAGCGCGACTGAGTGATCGTGCACACCTTCTACTTCCCTGTTTATCATCAACTGTAAGTCTTGAATCAATTGTAATCCTTCCTTCACCTCAGTGTTACCTATCTCTCCCATCAAAATGGAGCGGTTTTATCTTGGATTGCTGTAACAATCCTGTATTTTAGTACCCCAATAAATAGTCCTAAATTAATCAATAGAAAGTTTTCCTCTCTATCTCTGCGCGATTCTCTCACTAATCAGAATTCCTGCGTAACCTAGCATGGTACACTTCAGTGTTTTATCCCACACAATACGAGCCCACTTAACTTTGGCCTCCGTTTAGACGTAACTGGTCGCGGTCAATTCAGTTTTGGGGGTCACCCTCTTGAGAAAATAACCGATCGCCCAGCCGCCCGTAGGCCGCAACACATTTTCCTACCAAATAGTGCCACTCTAAATGTGAAAAATAAAAATTTACTTCTAGAGCATTCCTCTGAAACATTTGATCCTCAATCATGTAGGTAAAATTGAAAGAGTTTATAGAATTACCCCGATAGCCTAACGAATCTCATCCATTTCTGACTCGGATTCTGTTTTCTTGTGTGAATTATGGACAATGGGTTTAGTTAGTTATGGATTTAGTTGTAGTATTTATAATTTCTGTGGTAAACTGAAAATTCTTTACATGTTCGATGGTAGATTGTCATTTCGTTGGTCATGATTGCTTTGGTAGATTGTTGTGAGTTTTTCTTTCACTACCCCAAATCTTTCAGGCTCATCAGATAACTGTTCTTGGTCAGGTATAAACAAATCTTCATCTGGTCTATTCAACCACGAAGCCATCTCGATCAGTGTAGACTCTGGTTTTTTGACCAGTATCGGTGTCTCAGATGCACCATCATGATTGAAATTCATGTTAGAAGTAGTCTTAGGGATCGAACGAAAAAAAAATGGTCTGTAGTGGAGTGGTCAAAGGAAATATGTTAGAAAATTGGAAGATGAATTTTTATAAAGATAATGAATTACTCTCGTGTGGGAGCACCTCGTTTTTGAGGAATTCTATTGATAACAAAAAAATCTATTGGCATTTCTTCCTAAAGTCACTCATTATCACAATGATTAAATATCCAATGAAATAAATGGGAAAAATCGACGATTCATCCAAATCAAATCTCAAATTTTAGTTAATTCCATCAATATCTCAGAAACCAAAGATTTTTGGAGAAAATATCAACTAAAACACGTTGTAGCTTACAAAATTTTCTACAAAAAAAAATTTTCAATATTTTCTTTTAAAAGCCTTCATTACCGAGAGAAATCGATAGTCAACAAGAGAGAAAAAACATTAATTTCGATGACACATTTACTCCGTTGACTTGGCGGTTTCGTCCCTACGGTCAGCCTTGTCATAAATAAGGCTTTCTTTTTACAAAATATAAATATTCTATTTATAACGAATTGTTTACACCTACATCTGATGATTTGAAGGATATTATTTAATCGAAAAAAATACAAATTTTAATCAATTAAATGCAAAGAATGGAGTGTCTTCGAGCTACTAGAACACCTCAATACCGCTTCTTGCCAGTTATAGACCCATCATCAAAAAGCAAATGGCAGAAGAGTAATAAATGTTATTGAATATTTTCGAAATACTCGTTCATGACAACAGTTGCATCATTTGAACAGAAATCATTTCATATCTACATTCATTTATCATATTTTGGAAAACTTAAATGAAAATGAAACCGTCAGCTTCATAAGCAATACGTTCAGGGTGTTCAAAAATGTCAAATTTGGTTTTCGAGTCCTCTGTAACAGGTCCATGCGATACTTGTCACATATTATCAAATATTAATTCACTTCTTGATACTGCAATAGTAAAAATCGACTCAATTGAAGGCAAAAGCATTGTTTTTATGATTATGAAATTTAGAATGCTGTGACCTTGTCCGGGGAATTCAAATATAATAATTCCCGGCGAAGGCACGATATTAGGGAATTAATAATATTCTGCAAAAATTAGGGTACTATTGTACTATGACTATTGTACTATTGTACTATGACTTACGGGAAGACCTGAAATAATAAGAAGGATGGGGGTTCTCAATAATTACTCGGGGGGATTGTGTAAATTGACTCTGTATTCTGACCTCATCACAATATTTTGACATAACAAATAATCCGGGCCTTTTAACAAATAATATGAGGGTGGGGGGTAAGGCCAGCTCACTTGCGGCTACGCGAAATATTATATAATAAAAAGAAGAGGTGACTCTAACTCTGGAAAAAAGGCGGAGAAGTGAGGTGGGCCAACTGTAACAGTAATAATTAATAGGGGACTTGAATTAGGAAGGAAATTAATTTACTTTAGTCTCACCGTTGGGGGGGAATTAACAGGGGGCAGGAAAATTCGTTGGGGCAGGGAATAAAAAATGGGGCACTCACTGGGAATGGCGTCCTCAACAATCCTCTCGGTTTTCTTTGGGGTTTCTCCTCCTTCCTTTCTTCTCCTGGCTCTGTCCCTGGATCCTGGGTACAATTCTTCAACAACAATCGTGTTCCAAAGTTCCTCTCCACACTAGTTCTCTTCACAACAGTCCTCACTATAGTTCTTTCACTCTTTGCGTAATAGTTCCTTCTCACTCCATCCTCCACAACTATTTCTCTCACACACTATATTTAGTCCTTCACACTCTTTCTTCTTTAACCGGGCAATGACTCGTGGGGCGGCTGTGGCACGAGTGAGTTCTCCCAATCATCCTCACCTTTTCCTTCCTGGTTTTTGGGGGGGTCATCGGGTGTCCTTCTTCTTCTCATTTAGGGGCTCGCTTGAGTGATGTCTCTTTCCTCCGGGGTCACGTGGGGTCCTTTTTCATGAGGTTGATGCGTGAGTGCCAGGGGGTGGGAAAACGCGGACATGGGTTAGGAGTATCTGGGGATGGGTTGCCCAACGGTGGAACAAAAGATTACTTAAACCTAATTTATCCCATCAAAGTAACGTGTATTAATTAGCGGGCAGGGGGGGGGGGGCACAAAATTCTGCCTCGTCGCAATGCATAAATGATAGATAAAATTATTTTTAATAGCGTTTCCAATATGTTGCACTTGTCAAAGTATCCATAATTAATATACTGACAGCACAAAGTGATTATCGTCAGTAATTTTTGAAGAATATTTAAATTCCAAATGGTCCAAGTCGTTCTTAGTTACGTTGTTTTTTAATCGGGCATCTGTCATACTTCTTTTTCAATAATCTTTCGAAGATACATTTTTTTTCCTCGGGGACCGTCGAATTATATTTTAGCTTGTTATAAACGTTATGAATTTTTTTTATATATTACTCCGTGATCCTCTCTACATGCATGATGAGATAGTGGATTAAAATTTTTTTTGATAATCATCCTCAATTGATCATATAATAGATATAAGGGCTCGCTAGAGTGCTGAACAGTGTGATAATTCCTATAGTATTCTTTGGGTCTCTAGCAGAACTAGAAATGTGCACGGTTTCGACTATATTCACGGTATTACAGATCTAACGCCCCGTAAAAATTACTTAGGAACGCGATCACGCTCTTGTTTTGCGGAAAAATAATACGCCTTTTCCTGAAACTTATTTTAACAAAAGTACACGTACACGTCTCAGAATGGCTGACCTCTTTCGTTCAACACAGCCTCTATTTGGTTTCCTTAACTCCATATGGTACAGTTCCCTGCCAGTAGCACAGTACTAAATACCTCACTTCTTTTTCTTCTTTATATCGACTCATAATACTCACTATACAAGCACCCAATGCATCGTCGGGTAACGAAACGGTCAGTTCTGTTCGTCAGCAGAGCTGCCCAAATTATTCGTCTCCGACGGCAGATTCTTGTGTTTTCATGAAAAAAAAAAATATTGTGATTTTTAATGGAAAATGGCACCTCACATTCCCTGCGGATGATCAGCGGCGTCTTGCGTGGATCACTAATTGGGGTATGTTTATTGATTTTCAATAGTTTGAGTATATATTCGCGAGACATTTTCCCCCTAATTTGTTTAACAATTTTTTTAGTCGTTAGCAAAAAAGAAATCGTTGAAATAATGGTTCCGAGGGACCAGTAATTCTCGACGTTTCAATTGATTCCCATTCGTTTGAGTATGCATTTGCAAGACATTTTGTCAGCTAATTTGTTCAATATTTTTTTGAATTTGTTAACAAAAAACGAATCGTTGAAAAAAAAAGATTCCGAGAGACCAGTAAATCTAGACGTTTCAACTGATTCTCAATCGTTTGAGTATGCATCTGCAAGACACTTTGTCCGCCAATTTGTTTAACAATCATTGAATTCGTTAACAAGAAGGGAATCGTTGAAAAAAAAAGTTCCGAGGGACTAGTAAATCTCGACGTTTCAGCTGATTCCCAATCGTATGAGCATACTGCGACGTAATTTTCGGAGGTTCACGGAACCCTCCGTCCATTAGCCCGCCCTCTCGCACTAAAAAACCGCAAAATAAAATCAGAAAAATAAGTTAGGTGCCAGGTCAATTGTTAACGGAATGACCGCCGTATCGAAATCCTTTTCCGCTCTCAGCCTTAATTGCTCCAGTAGCTCAACACATAGAGATTTAGAAAATCGGAAGCGGAAAGGGGATGCAACTGGGATCCTCAGCGAAAAAAGAAATAAAATAAAAAATTGTCGGGGAGAACAATATTTAATAAAAGAGATCAGTCTCGATACATTAAAAAAATATAAACCTAATAAATAAATCCCCTTTGATCAACTTAGCGTTACTGCACACACTGTAGTTTTATAAAAGCCACTATCGTCTAATTATAATTAACCAAAAGTTTCTGTCTGAAGTCTAAGTCTGAAGTCTGAACGTTTTCAAAGTAAATAAATTAATAAATAATTAAATTGTCCCAGACGTCAGAATTAATTAAAATTTCAAACAACTGAGTCACGAGACTCGAGTTGTTATTATTAACGAAACTAAAAAAAAATTAACCGAAAATAACTGAGTTACGAAACTCAATTGTTAGCAGTCGGAAAAGTCACAAATTTTATCAGAAATACTTTACAAGAAATTGTCACATTAATTCAATGACTCGAAACAGTAACGCGAAAAAATCGATAGGTCTACGTTATCTCGAACACTCAAAAATACACGAATAAATACAAGACTGGAGACAAACACTCCAAAAGTCACGAGACCTTGAAACTAAGTAAGTTAAAATAAACCCAATGGCGAGGTTCTTAGAAATTTCACGCCACGAATTTATCTAACAAAAGTCGCGAAACTAACCAAAAAATCATAAATAACAAAATTTAAGATAAAATCAATCTGAATAATTAAATTGAACGAGAGAGAGAGAGAGCCAAAAATAATCACTGATTAAAGTGGTCAGAGATTCCCTGATAGAAACGATTCTCGTATAGTCCTGCAGGACTCGGATGTCCGAGACATCAAAAATAAATCGACTATCGAATCTCTGCCCACTAACAAAATATTTTCAATAAAAGAACGGCCACCACGCTCACCCAAATCTCTTAATGATTCTCCAAAATGTTGAGAATCCACAAAAACGTTGGAATGGCGTCCTTTGACGTAAATTAGCGTCCTTCATCAGTCAAAACTGTCACAGAATCCGCTCCAGATAACCACCAAACGGGAAGTGATTTTCGTAACGCACGTGAAAATAGGCAACAGGTAGGTAACGCGGCAAATTAGATGATTGGAGGGGTGACAACGTCATCATCCACCAATCCCAATAAATCGGGCATGCGCGATAGAAATAATATATTGAAAATGCATGCGCTCACAAACTCGCGATGCTTAATAATTATTAACTGTCCTACATTAACGTGAATAAATTCTCTGCACTTCCCTAAAATTCGAACAATAATTTCCGCATTATTCGCTACCCTGAGAGAATAATAACTCTCCTTAATTAATTTTCTTGCTATTTTATTCAAGCTGCAATTCAGCCTCGTGCACCAATCTCTGCGTCACTTCCGGGGTAAATGATGCTGAATTGTGGCTCCATTGTCGGCCACATCCAAAATCCAGTCGATTATCAAAATTCAAATAACCTGACGACATCTCTCGGGTTCCTGAAGATCCTCGACGATGTCCTCAAATGGAACGCGGTGGCGCGTAATTTAATTCCAAAATAAAACAAAATAAAATTAAAACATATTCTCCTCTCTTTTCATCACCTCTCGCCATTGAAGGTGACTTCCCGTCTGGTGGAAGTCTCTAAAATCGCGAAACGGTCGAGAACCAGTAACTGGTAAAAATACCACGTTACAATACATTTGCGAGACATTTTCCCCATTTGTTTAACAATATTTCGAATTCGTTAGCAAAAAAGGTATCGTTGAAAAAAAAGGTTTCGAGTGACCAGTAAATCTCGACGTTTCAGTTGATTTTCAATCGTTTGAATATACATTCGCGAGACATTTTTCCCCTAATTCGTTCAATAATTTTTGAATTTGTTGAAAAAAAAAGGAATCGTTGAAAAAAAAGGTTCCGAGAGACCAATAAATCTCGACGTAATGGAATATGGGAGGCAGGGAAATAACTTTGAACACAGTGGATTCAATACGTTAATTTAAGTTTATTGAAAATGGCACGAGGGAAAAATGTCTGTTCAATACGACCTGCCACAGCGGACTAAAAATGGTCGACGAGACCAGTCCCTTTGCCACATGACCTCATGGCTTATGTTTATGTCTAGACCCAACATCTCTCTCTATGTTGATACACTTTTGAAACCATAGACTCATAGAAATCAATTCGTAGAAGACTGAGACTATATTCCAACACGACGTTTCACCTGATTCTCAATCGTTTGAGTATGCACCTGCAAGACACTATTTGCGCTAATTTGTTTAACATTTTTGAGTTTGTTAACAAAAAACGAATCATTGAAAAAAACGTTTCCGCGGGACCAGTAAATCTCGACGTTTCAACTGATTCTCAATCGTTTGACTATACATTTTCAAGAACATTTTTCCTCTATTTTTTAAACAAATGGCGTATTTATGAACGTGAACTCGCTTTTTCATTCCGCTCATCGGTTGTGTCTTGATCATACCCCTACTCGGCTTCATATCGGATGTTTTCGTTCGTTTTCGGACTTCAGCGTTATTCGGATGAGTGCCCTACCGTAGTGACACGCACGACCCCTCTAATTACCAACACTCGGACTCGCGTTCTGTCTTATCCGTACTCACGGGCTCTGAAGATTATCAACATTCACGACTCTGAAAATTATCGACTCTCGCGGGCTCGCGACCTGTTTTACATACAGGTACGTGCTCTTTGAGCGTGATTCCGTAGCCGCCTCAGGAAAACCATTGTTGAAGCCTCTCCATAAGCCCTAGCAATCTCCCCCATAATCTCTGCACACACCACCCGCGTAGCTATTGTCGCTGTGTCAAAAAGTTTCCTCTGAGCAATAAACTATTCAGAGCGGCGAAATTGAATGATTAATTCATGAAATATGTGTTTTCGAAATGACTCTGCGAAATTTTTCGAAAACTGTCAAACCAATTTTAATTTTTCATACCTATTCTACTTGATGTACTCTATGGCAATGAATTTAACTATGTATATTTCTTCATGCTGAGTATTCGAGAAATGTAATTTTTTTTTTTCAACAATTTTGTAACCTGACATTTTCTTGGGAGACGGAAAATGCCCATTAAATAATAAATGCCCATTAAATAATAATAAAATCCTGCTAAAATTCAAAGTCATGGGCGCCAGGTAATTTTTGGCCGAAATTACCAAACCGGAGAACTCCCTAACGCTAAAAACAAATACCCTTGAAATTTATTACCCGAAAATCGTACCTCAAAACTCCAACTGTTTCATCTAAATTAAAAAAAAAAGAAAAAACAAAAAGGGAACGGAAAGGAGGATTAGGCTTGCGGGAAAGGTAACGTCCCGGGGTTTCTCAGTATGCCGGTTGGCGAGAGAGGGGTGGAACGTAGATGGGCACAGGGTCACTGGAAAAATCGGGAAAATCGCCAGAAAAGGAAAAAGGAGGCAAGAAATTAATTAATGCAAAAAAAAACATCGTCTTTCCGTGCTCGGCTATTGCAGGTCGAAATTCAGTACAAGAATAATAATCAATTATAAAAATTGTAACGAGCATCGGGGATGCCCGTTAGGATCCCCAAAAATGAGGGAGAGTGAGAAAATTAGGACATAGGTTAGGTTTAAGGAAAAACTAGGATTTCCCCCCTTTCGGGTGGTTTAGAGTAGGTTGAGGGTGAGAGGAATTTTTAGAGGATGCTAGAGTAAGCTCTCCGGGTCGGGTAGATCCGGCTAAAACGCCGGCGCTCCAGAAAAAAAGGGTTTAAGGGATTGATTGGTACGGGTGGAAGGCCGTACGGGGTAAAAATATTAACAACCCCGACGGATTGCCAAAGAATGATTACGGGGGAAGGTCGTACGGGGTAGATTCAGTCACTACCCCAACGAATTGTCAAGACTGAATACAGGTGGAAGGCCGCACGGGATAAAATCAGTCGTTATCCCGGCGGATTGCCGAAATTAATTAACGATTAGGGTTTAAAATATTACGCTTAAGGTTAGGAACTAAGATCTTTCAGTCCCGAGGATCCAGGGGATCCGATCACGAGAGAATGAATATCGCGAAATTAAGTTTAATGATGGGGAATTAATTCAAATTTCAATCAATTCCCCCGCGAAGGGCTTGGCCCAGAATAAGGTAGAGGGATCCACCAATCGACACCCGATCGATTGGTAGGCGTGATTAGGGGGTCAGCGCAACGCGACACTGACCTCCGAAAATCAGTTGCGCATTAGCCGCGAGAAAATACGCACGTGAGTGAAGTGGGGCTCCCACGACGTAACGAGAGTGATACAGTGCACCACCCAAGACACCAGGACAATTAGCTGCAGCCAGGATGGTCCGGAAGCGAAAAAGGAAGGCAACGAAAAGATCTACCATGAGTTTTTACGGTTTTATTTAAAGATTTTTCCCCTTTTGGCGGCTCTCCGATAATTATTGGCGGTTGTGAGATTTTTCCGAGCCATGGAAATAGCATCGGTTGTGCCCCCCAAATTTTGGGTGGTTTTGAAGAGGTTTGTGGTGGGTTTTTCCGAATAATTTCGGCTTGCATTATCCCCCAGTGCGGTTGGGAGGTTATTGGTGGGATTTTGGGAGGTTTTGAAGGTGTTTTCACGGTGATTTTTGGGAAATTGTCCACGGCCAACGAACAAGGCCAGTGGTTCTCCCTCGTGGCGCAATCGAAGTCGCCAACGGGCGGTTATGTGCAGCAGGTGGGGAATCGCGCGTAAAATTTCCTCGCGGTTAATAATGGATTCCACGGGGTTAATTATATACTTTTATGTCTAAAAATTTAGTGGGGTTGTGGGGAATAGTGTCCAGGATAATATTGTTCTGGGTTTTCCGGAATCGGCTCGACGGATTCCGACTTATCGAATTTTTAAGGGAAGTTGGAATGTTCGTGGTGGATTGCTCCTCGCTGCTAACCGAGCAGCGAGGCGTAGTGCCGTCTCTCTCGCTCTCTCTCTCTCGCGCGCGCTCACTCGTTGAGGGTCCGATTCCGGAAAATTATCAATTTCCCGGGCGAAAATAATATTTCGGTTATTCCTCGGATTATCGCCGATCGATAATCCTTGAGGCCGCATTCCGATGAGATTATTCTATACGAGTATGGGATAGTCAACAAAATATTTCGTATTTTGTTAAATAATTCATGTTCGCGGCGATTTAATGAGACAGTTGAAATGTTATTTCGGATTTTTGCGCGAATTCCTATTTCGCGATAATTGAAGAGGACAATAAAATTTGTATTTGGGAATTGATCGGAACGCTAACATTTAGAGAAAATTGAAATCGCAAACTAACATTTGGAAGCAGATTAGTCTAATAAAATTGTTTATTATTGATTATTCTTGTACTGAACTTTCACGTCAATAGCGGAACACGTAAGGACAATGTTTTGTTGCATTCATTTATTTCTCGCCTCCTTTTTCCTTTTTTTTGCTATTTTTCCCGATTTTTGCAGTAACCTTGCCCCCATCTACGATCCACCCCTCTCTCCCCAACTGGCATACTGAGCGACCCGCCGAATCCACCATGATAAATTCAGTCTCCCGTAAATTAGAAGCCTCGGAATCCGCTGAGCAGATCCCGGAAAACCCTGAACAATATTGTTCGGGACCCTATTCCCCACAACCCCACGAAATTTTATGCATAAGGGTGCATACCGGAATCCTGTAGGCTAATTAATAGCCACGAGGAAATTTCCTGTACGATCTCCACTTGATGCGCGTAGCCACTCGATTGCTTCGATGGCGCCACGAGGGAGAACCACTGACCTTTCGTTGGCCGTGAATAATCTCACAAAAATCGGCCGTAAAAATACGTTCGGACCCCCAAAATCGTACCAATAACCTCCCAACCGCACTGGGGGAAAATATATGCCGAAATTGATCGGAAAATTCCCCCACAAAACCTCTAAAACCATCCAAAATTTTGGGGGACACAACCGACGCCATTTCCATGGCTCGGAAAATTACCATAACCGCCAACAATTTTCTGGGGAGTCGCCAAAGGGGAAAAATGGACCAAAATAATCCGTAAACTTACGATGGATCCCCTGGGTGCCTTCCTCTTCCTCTTTTGGACAATCCTGGGTGGAATTGGGGAATCCCGGAAAAAATATCCCAGGGAAAAAATATCCCACACATTCAAAACGTGTTAAAACTCGCGCAATTTAATTATTTTTTAATTTAATTATTTTTTTCGTTGTCTATTTTTTCAGGGGCTCTAATTTTCCTATGGTCTATCAAATTGGGTGGGTTTTAACACGTTTTGGGTGTGTGGGCTATTTTTTCCGGGGATATTTTTTCCGCCTACCGAATTGGGTGTCCTCGGTGGTCCTGGAATGTTCTCGGTGGTGCACTGTATCACTCACGTATTCACTCGCGTATTTCCTCTTCCACCGTCGAGGCGTACCTGATTTTCGGAGGTCAGTGTTCCGCGACGCTGACCTCTCCTAATCACGCCTACCAATCGATTGGTTGATGATTAGTGGATCTGTCTGCCCTATTCCGGGCGAAGTCCTTCGCGGGGGAATTAATTTAAATTTGAATTAATTCCCAATCCTAAAATTAATCTATCACCCTCATTTCTTCAGGATCGGTTCTCCTGGGTTCTCGGGGCCAAAAGACCTTTATTCCTAACCCTTACACATAATTTTATCTCACTAACCCGTAATTTATTCGGTAATCCGCCGGGATAACGACTGATTTTATCCCGAGCGGTCTTCCACCCGTAACCAGTCTTGGCAATCCGCCGGAGTAATTATAACTTTTGCCCCGTACGACCTTCCACCCGTAATAATCGATCCCCAAAAACCCTTTTTCGTGGAGCGCCGGCTTTTCAGCCGGACTTCCCGATCCGGAGGGCTTACCCTATCCTTCTCCTAAAATCCCCCTAACCCTGAACCTAATGACGCCTAAACCACCCCAAAAAGGGGATTCCTAATTTAGCCTAAACCTAACCCGTCTTCTAATTGTCTCACTCCCTCTCTAAATTCTTCTCGGGGGTCCTAACGGGCCTCCCCGATGCTCGTTACAATTTTCAAAACAAAATTTCAAGTTGAAAGACTGATTTCAAGAAATCAAAGTACATACTAAGATGTGAGCATTTTGTATAGGTGTTCTGAAGCATAGCATCAATTCATTGGTGACAATGAGAAATTGAAGAAATCATTCAATCGGTGTCATGTGCTCAGGACGTCTGCTTCTTTCAACGGCATTCTTCATTAGCTGCCTAACAATTTTCAATGTAAAGAGTTGTTAGTGCCGGGCAACTGTGCACTAAGCGACGAATTCTGTGAACCCTCTAAAATTGCGTCATAATATACCTCTAGGAATTATAATGAGTGAATCAGATTGCATTTAATTTGAAATAAATATAAATATTTGACTGATCTTTGTGAATTATTCATTTCTAGGCACATTTTATTATTCACAACACAATGAGATGGACACACGATTCTTTTTTTAATTTCTAGCAGTAGAAGATGTTCAAAATGGATGGAAGGCTCTTCAATTATTGTCTGAACGTTATTTATGTTTCTCCACTAATATTTGAACAGTTTATTTACTTGAAACTTGAAAATCTTCAAAATGAATGGCAATTTATTAATAAAATGTTGAAAACTTCCCAAAATTAAAAATTTTTAATTCAAATTGCCAAATGCAAACATACTAATAGATTATAGAAATGCACTAGGGAATAGCATTAGTTATGTTGAGACCGTGATGGAAACATCTTTTATTTGCATTGACCACGCTCAATATCTCTTTCAACCGGTTTTAGGATAACATTTTTGAAGAATTTTTCGAGAAACCTATCCAGAACGTTCCTCTGATTATATTATATACTGTCTTTACTATGAGACTTACGGTAAAAAATTGTATTATTCATACTCTCTTCAAAAAGTCAATTTTTAGTTACACTTTGAAACGTCTAAAACTATGTTGTATTAGCCAGATATTAATTTATGGAACTGAATTCATATTTCACATTTCATTTTTCCGTTTTCATGAAAACAAAACGAAAATTCACGTATAACGGAATAAAACTATATAATTCTAATGTTTAAACCATATAATTATTGCTACTCGCAAAAAACTGTCAGAATTTCATTCTTACATATGTGAAAATGTTGTGACCGTCTTTAAACGAAGTAAAATAGAACAGTGAAAAAGGATAGTGATTACGTAATAACTAACAACTTTAGCAGGTCAGGCTAATGAATCTAAGAGCATCAACATTACAGATAGTGATTAAAAAAACTAATTCGACAGGTACGATATTATTAAGATATTTTGCGCAAATTAATTCACGCTTAACATATATTAATCAACTGAATCTAAGTTGCAGTTTATCTTAATTAATTAAGTCCCTAAACTTCTTCAGCGAAAATAAAATGGAATATAAAACTAAGTACATTAACAAAACAAATAATGTTCTGCAATATTTTCAAATGCAGAGGTATTATTGACTCATTTATTTCAACCAACGATTGCCCGCACCCGCAAATTGCCTGATAATATGAAACATTGTTATAAATACTTCCTCGTTTTTTTTTCTTCAGTTTAATAAGAATGTTAAAATGGAACACTGAATACTTATATCTAAGCCATACTTTTAGGTAACGATCGATATTTCATAATCAGAGATTGTTATCCCATTTGTGCATCCATTTCACTTTTACAGTCTTCCATTCCAAGTATGTAAGGCACAACACTTGCTACGCTTACTCTACCAATGAGACCAGCGAAGAAGAGGTCCTCGAGAATGCGTGGGTTGATTGAACGGAGTGGTGCAAGTTTCAATAATAACCTAGGAAGCCTTTGTGGTCCCACACGTTGCTGTAGTTCACTCCAAGTAGCTTCCTGAAGAATCTCTACTTTTTTATGCCACGTATCTGCCAGAATATTATCTGTAATAATAAAAAAAAAAGAGAGTAACGTTTTTTGTCACTGGTCGATTGCTACTATACACGCCTATGCATGTATAGGATGTGGGAACCGCTGGATTACTGTGGATATATGTATATATATATGAATTGTCTTTTTTTGGTTATGGTCACCAAAATTTCCATACATTATCCGTACTCTTTCGTTAGACTCACCAAAATATATCATACATAAATACGACCGAGACAACCAAATATTCGCTATGAAAAAATTATTGCAAGCATTTCATGACATTCTGCAGGGTCTAAAGGTGAAGGCTAACTGATTCCGTTCTGAAAGCCTTGACTGTCGGTGGTTAATAGGTGGACGGAAGCGAAATTTTTCCGATACATTGATGAATTCCACACTTCTTCAAAAACACTGTTGTAATTTTTGGATAAATTTCATCAGCCTTTATCATATCAGTTCAATGTATACATAGGTGAAGGGAAATCTAATTTCTGTCAAACTTGAAAAACTCGTATCAAGTCACCAAAATAACCAGTCGAGGCTGTATTGGCCAATTTTGTAACTGGCACCGGAACGATCGGTATAGTACATACCGTATACTTTGATGGCACAATCGCCGAGCTCACTAATTAGTAATCATTGTAATATATATAGCCAGAAAACCGGTATTGAATCATGAAAAACAAACAGCATGGAAATACAGGCTTAGCAGAAGTTTATTGTGCTTACAGAAGAGTAGAACACAACAATTTTTATCCCCTAGACTGGTTCAAGATAATTGAAATTCGATTTGACATATTAAATACCACTGAAGTAAAAAATGAGATTCCTGATTGGAACATCAATTTTTATTAGATCGATTCTATCTTCTATGCTTTCATAAACTCGGAGAATCTGGGCATTATATTTAGGAATAGGAGTAAAGAGCATGTAAGGTGTCATATACTATGATAAATCAATGTAGATTGAGAAGGAATTAGCTCCATGTTCTCTACGATGCCCACTTTGGTGATACGGTACCAATACCTAAAACCATTCTAACAATGATACCAATTAGAGAAATTTCAATTCATAGCAACTGATAAAACCTTTAGGCGATGATAAGAGTAATGACAGTAAAATCGTATCTTTTGATGTCCATTCTGAGTAATTATTTGTGTGCATAAAATTAGAGCATGTCAGCATTAATTTAATTCGAGGAAGCGATGTGTCCAAGAAATTTCGCCAAATTAGAAAAGTATAAATATGAAATAGAGAAATACCAATGATTCTAATATCAATTGTGAGAATTTTGTTCCCGCGCCCCCGCCCCTTACCCTGTCACCTAATTAATTCATCCTATTTTTCGTAGTTTAAGTTACGTTTAAGTTACTCTTTTTCGCCACCGTTTGGCAATCCATACCCAGAAATTCGTTACCCCTGTCCCTATTTTCCCTCGCCGCAGCACTCACGCATCAACGAAGAGAACCCCACGTGACCCCGAAAGAAAGAAGACGTCCCGCAAGAAAGAGAAGGACAGCCGATAACGGGTGCCCCCGACTGACCACGATTACCCACGATAATCGATGAAGAAATCAGGATGATTAACAGCCATCACTCGTGCCACAGCTGCCCCATGAGTTCCTGAGCTCAATAACAGAGAGGAATTATTGAGAGGAGAGGAATTAGTGTGGAGAGATCCTGTGAAGGGACCCTGTGAAGAGACATTGGTGAAGTCGATTTGTATCAGAAGAGAGGCTCGTGTGGAGTTCTGTGAAGTTGGACAAGTTCGAAGAGTTTACTCAGGAGGAGAAAGAAGGAAGGAAGGAGGAAAATACCCCAGGACTGCCGAAAGGAGAGTTGGCGACTTCATCACCCGTGAGTGCCCCATTTTTATTCCCTGCCCCAACGAACTGCCCTGCCACATATTAATCTCCCCCCAACGGTGAGTCTCCATGAAATTTTCTTCTGTTGTCAGTGAAGCCCCCTATTAATTATTACTTTTCCAGTCGGCCCTCCCCTACCTTACCCCTTTTGCAGATTTAGAGTCCCATTCCTTACACCCTTTCTGTGTTATTGTATTGTGCGTAGTCGCAAGTGAGTTGGCCTTACCCCCCACCCTCGAGTTAATTATCAGTCAAAAGGCCTGGATTATTTTGTGTGTTAATGTTGTTGGACCGAGACGTGAAATACAGAGTATCAATCTATAAAGATCCCCCCGAGTCATCATTTATGACCTCCCTCCCTGTTAGTATTTCAGATACCCTCCTAATTTTTCGCGTTATAATGAATTCCAGAATATTGTGTCTTCGTTGGGAATTATTTCATACTAGAGATGAACGCGCGCTACGCGTCCGTTTTGTTACTTTTGTGGTGCTACTACATGAGTTTCCATTTCATTTTTCGGCGATAGGGTTGAAGCTCGTCCTCTCGACAACACAAAATCCTAAATCCGTAAAACCAAAACCGTGAACCACACTAGTCCACACTAAAGCCGATGACGAAGGGAACGGAAGCGGGGAAGCCTGGGGTCGCTCAGGATGCTAGATCGTCGGGAGAGGGTCGGGGTCCACTGATACGAGAGTCCAATAACCGAACCATGAAATAAAGAGAGTAACGAGATTAGGCTCGGGACTCCGAGAGCATACTTGCGGGAATCCGAGGCGCGGAGGGCGACCTATAGAACTAATTCGCCGAGAGCGCGGCAAAAGATAGCGGAGTACCGGTAGGCCGAGAGGATGGGCTTACCCAGGGAGAGGATGGCTCTCACCCAGAGAACGCCACCGGGGGGATATGGCTCTTATCTAGAGGACACCACCCGAGGAGAGTATTGCTCTCACTCAGAGAGTGTTACCAGGGAGAGGATAATCCTCGCCTAGGGAACGACGAAGACCAATGCAGGGCATTGGGAGCCTCCTAAGGGCTCGGAAGGTAGCTGCCAGTGGTCCGCACTGGGAGCCAGCCGAAGCAGCTCTGCCGAGTGAGTGAGCAGTGTCGGCAGTAGTGCCGATGCCCCCCCTCTCTCGAGTACGGCTGGGTGAACTGCACTGATCTCTATGTAACTGGATAGGCTATCCATATGCCCCCACTACGCCGACACTGAGGCAGTACTGTGGGACAAGCAGCGCCTCAGAATAGTAGCTCAAGTACTACAGTGCCCTTGACTGCGCATCCGCGTCACCCAATGGAGGGTGATCACGGATAAACATGCTTCTCCCCTTCCACTGACAACTGCGCTGAGCATGCGCACTTGATAGAACTTTAGTTTTCGGACTACTATTCAGAGGCGCTGATTGATTTTCAAATCGGCCTCACCAGGGGAATACGCGATAGTCTATCCAGATATATAGAAATCAGTGATGAACTGCCGTGTGCCGGGACGTTCCCTGATATCCCTGACATTAGCCTTTTCTGGAGCGCGCCGAATTCGAAGGTCGCCACTGACCCCTTCGAAGGATCAGCCTCTCGAATGCCCACCCCATCTAACGTGGAGCGCATGGCCGACGTACAGGCGTTCCAACTGGGTGGTTCTGAAGGGCGCCGTCGATTTAGACCAGGAACAAACGGCTAGGTGATCCCATCGAGGGGATTGCTGGCGGTGGGGTAACGTATGACCCACAGATACCGAGAGGTTCAGACTAGAGCGAGGAGGCCCTCGGAGATCTCGAGACAGTCGCAGTTGAGTGCTGGTTTCGAGCGGATGCTTTGGGAGCTCGGTGTTCCCAATCGTAGATTGAGATAGCGAGAGATGGGGACATTTATGCTTCCCCGACTAGCGAAATGGATTGCTTTGTCGCTGCGGAACGAACGGTTTCGGTCGCAGACACCCATCTCCAGGGTGAAATTCATGGTGTCGGGGTGGATCTAGGGTTGGGAATCGAGTCGATTCCCGTCGGCCCGATCGCACGTGCCTCCGTCAGAAGTAGCTCTGGTTTTGGCTCGCGATGAGATTGATATTCCTAAGCATACTCTAGTTGGGGTGCACATTAGGTGGGTGAGAAAGGTCTCCGGATGCCAATGTCGCATGTGCCTTGAGATGTTTAGCGCCTTGCGGGGTGAGGAGGATTCGCAGGTAATCTGTGTCACGTTCCGGGTCGAGCCACCCTGGAGGAGAATGGAAGACATGTGAGGGGTAGCCAGATCCCTCCGCGAAAGACCTGGGTGGTACGTTCCCTTAAAAGTCTCGCGTTACGATGCCGCAACTGCGGCTAATGTAGGTAACCGGAGTTACTCAGACGCTGGTGAACTTCGCCCACTCTACCGTGTCATGCTGATGCTGGCTCGGCATTGTGAGACCCGCCACCGAATGTCCGCGGAGTCGACGAACTCCTTCGCGGCTGGTTTCCGTCAGGTTTTCCATGAAAACCTGGCTGGCGCCCAATCGTGAACGATAGAGACGACAGCCAGAATAGTTTCGAGGATTTAACTCGGGATGTTGACCCGGAGAAAATCCTCTTACACACCATAGTAGACGAATGGCATCATATGCATGGTCTCATATCTATATTTGCATTTTCTTTCTTGTTATTACATTCCATGCGTAAAGAACGATTCTTATCACCAAGAACAAACAATAAAATTTGAATTGATAAATGCTGGATATAACTGAGGTAACATGGAAAATTCATGATTAGCAAATGCCATGTTTCATGATTCATGAGTAGCTTTACCATATTTTTTACGATTTTATAAACTTAGAAAACACGAGAATCAATGGTATTCTATTCAGAAATGAAAATGGAGACCATGCATCATCGCATCGTTTTTGACTACTTCGTAAAGAGTCAGAAAAAATCAACTGCATGTATGATCGAACGGCCAATTTGGTGACATGTTGCCAATGCATGCAAATGGCAGGATCAAATACAAAGGTAAAGATTATCATTCCTATTAGAATAGGTCCTGCTGTTTTAAAAAATGTAAAAAGTAACTACAAAATAATTGAAAACCTGGATGTCCATGTAGGAGGCCAGTAATAGACAAATGGCTAAATAGCCATATATATATATACATATATATATATGTATATCCATAGATTTTCTTTACTTTTTTGTAATTATCCAAGCACATAAAAAATTCGTCATGTCGACCAATCCAGGAAACTAAGAAAAGAATTCAGGAAAAAATGTACTCCATGCGCCGTCTATAAGTGCAATAATATGTACGCAATGTATATGTCTATATATTGTAACGTGGTATTTTTCTTTTCTTTTTTTTTCGACCGTTCGTCGGGTTTCTAGATGTCCAGACGAGAAGTAATGACGAGGCAAGGGTCTATTAATTATGAAAGGAATTTTATTGATTATTTTGTTTCATCTTTTTTTCATTATCTTTGTTTATAGCCTTGTTTAACCGCTCATACAATTTTGAATCATCGCGGGATTTTGGGTCTTGTTCGAGAGCGTGTGGAGGTTTCAGGACGAATTTGGAGTTCCCGCTGGATTTGGGGAACTTCATGGAAAGACGGATTGGTGGCGCCAGCCTTCGGAGTTAGAATTCGCTTCGCTCCAAATCAGCAGCTAGGCGAATTTTTAACAATGAAAATTTTGAGCTCGTTAATGAGAGAAATTGAACCGAGTTTTGGAAAATGATTTTTCTTATTTATTGGTGGTCTAGGAGTCCGCAATATACCTTATGGTTGTGTGAATTGACAGCCAATCCGAAAACTAGTTGGTTGGTGACGAGCCAATCATGGCTTCTGCAGGTCTCGTCACCTGTTGAGCTTTGTCGTTCTGCCATTGAACGACACTTCTTGTTTGGGCGTCTGGAGAACGACAACAAAAATTAGTTCCTGCCAACTTGAGTCATTGGTAACCGTTTTAACAGTCGAAGATCTGCAGGAATTTTGGAGACATAATCCAACTGCTCTTCAGAGACTGAAGCAGTAAAAATTGGTGAGCGGCGGATAAATATAAATATAATTTGTGAAGTTAGATGAATTTTTTTTTGTTGTTGTTAAATTAATCAGACGATCTGTCCATTGGCATTTCAGACTATTCTCGTTAGAGAAAAAACCTCCAGACTTGCTCGATTCTATTTAGTGGGAGATTGATGATCTATTTTTCTTTGTTGTTATGAATGATTCTCATTTACTGGGATAATCGCGGTTATCATTAGATTCTCTTATAAGACTCGCGTCTCTCATGTTTTTAGTGAATTTTGTGTATCGTCGACTTGGTTATCCATTTTCTATTGTTCCAACGATTATGGGAATTTCGAGGTCACTGTTAGTATCCTCAAGGTTGCCATCTTATATTTTGGTGGCCTCGAAGCTGTTTAATACTCCAGATGATATTTCAAAAATTTACAGCATTGAAAGAGGATTTGGAGCATCTCTCGATGCTCGAGTTTTGTGTTTGTTGATTATTTTTGTTTTTATTTTTTTCAAATATTGTTAGTATTTTTTTTTCTTGGGTCTCTCTAAACCCCTTGACAGGGGTGCGGAGAGCGCAGTTGAGCCACCAACCAAGCGCGTTTCCGGGTGGTGGATAGGAGGACGGCCGGGCGGAATAACCACCTCGGCGGAGGCCGGGACACAGATGTCTCGAACTCTGCGCGGGGTTGGCTAAAAACCAGGTTAATGGGGAATATAAGGCAGAACGGAACGTGGGAAACCACAAGGGAAGCCGGAAAACCCATCGCGAACCAGCTCCCCCAAGTTACGGTGTATGATACCGTGCCAATGGCTGCATGGTGGAGGGTAAGTTGCATCTCAAACGGTTCCCTCGGATACCAGGCGACCTCCGAGCGTAAGTAGCCAAGCCCCAAGCATACACGGCTCTGCCTGGGTGATACCGCATTACCGTGGTACTCGTGGGATTTTATATGGAGACCAAAACACAAAATGAAATAGAAAAACCACCTGGGACGGAAGAACCCCAGGGCCAGAATACTGGACCTGGTGGAGAACAACTCAGGGGGAAAAAACTAAGTGGCGCGGCAAGGCGTCGGTTCCAGAAGGAGAGAAGGGCTAATCTAACCTCAAGCACTCCTTCTGGGACAAACAAGGGTAAGAGTGGCGGCGAGGGAATGTCAAGAGGAGCAGCCGCGAAACGGCTGAAACCCGATGGCACCCCAAGCCCCCACAACACGTGACCTGAAAAAAGGCCCAAGACCGATCTTGGCACCTACGCTCAGGTCGCAAAGAAAATGATCAGGTGGGCTCTCGTCCCAGAGAACTACCCAGATCGAAAAATCACACCCGAAGAAAGCAAGGGTCTGAAGGGACTGCTTAGGTCCCAGATCCTCTCCCTACCAGAGGGGATTAAGGCACCGACATTTGAAGGTGTGTGGGAGAGGGACGGGGCAGCCATTGTTGGCTGCACCGACGAAGAAACGGGGAACTGGCTGAAAGGACTGTTCGCCGAAAACAAAATCGGGGACCTCGTCCTCGTGGTGATGCCACCGGAGGAGCTACGGAAGCGACATCGAGTGGTAGTTCAGCTTGGGGACGAGGATGTCACCGCCCAGGAGGCAATCGTGCTCATGGGACGACTGAACACCGACCTTAAAGGTGACTGGGTCCTGATTAGAGGCAGCGAAACAAAAGGGAGCCACAGGCGCCAACTTTGCTGCCCTGATCAGGGATCAAACCCTGCAGGCGCTAGAGGCTTGCACTTTTAAACCTCACTGCGGGACTCAAACAGCAACTATCAAGTTGCTCGAGAAGAACCGGCATGAGGAAAAGGACAAGCCTATCGACGGGTGAACCTAAAAATGGTTCATAAGTCGGTAGAAATAGTCCAGATTAATCTGTACCACAGTAAAAGCGCCTCAGCAGTTCTCTGCAAGATGCTAGCTGGGGTGCAGACAGCCATAGCCCTAATTCAAAAACCATGGTTCGTGAACGGGGTGGTAAAGGGCCTGGGGGGGGGGTGGGAGAATTTTTCACTCGAACACCCAAGAAAAGAAGATTAGGACCTGTGTGTTAGTAAAGGGCGCACAGGCGACCTTCTTACACCAACAAAGCGGAGAGAACCTCACGGCTCTGAAGCTCAAGGTCCTCACCGAGGAGAAGGAGGCCCTCGAATTCATAGCGGGATCAGGATACCTGCCATATGATTCCATGGAACCTCCTCCAACAAGGGAGGTCGAAGAACTCGTTAAAAAAGTGAAGGATGAAAGGCTGGAACTTCTACTTGGTAGCGATGCGAACTCACACCATCTGGGGTGGGGAAGCTCAAATACCAATGCTAGAGGAGAAGCCCTAAATGACTTCATTATGGAAAAAGACCTCCAAATCCTGAACAGAGGAAAAGAACCAACCTTCATGGACTGCAGAACACATGAAGTGTTGGACATAACCACCTGCACGACAGGCATGGCAAGTTGGACAAAAGACTGGAAGGTGTCGAAAGAACCTTCGGGCTCAGACCACAGCTAAATATGCCTGTCACTAACGTGCGAATCGGAACAGGTCCCTAGGAGAAATCCAAAGGACACAAACTGGGGCAATTACAGAGAGGAACCCTTCGTGAGAATCCAAAATGTACCCTCAAGGTTCAGAAATAAGAGAGACCTGGAACATGCAGCCGAACGTCTCGGGGAAGTGATCAGGGACTCTTATGAAAACAGCAGCACCATTAAAAGACCGCGGAATACAAAAATGGTGGGCTGGTGGAATAACCAACTGTCCATTTTAAGACGCCAGCTAAGGAAAGCGTGAGACAAGGTGAAGGCCGCGTACACGGAAAACAGCAGGCAGAAGGCCCTCGAAGATCGCAGAGATCTTCAGAGGAAATATAATAAAGCACTCGTAATAGCCAAAAACGAGGGCTGGAAGAAATTTAGCAGTGGGGTGGAGAGCCAATCTGAAGCTTCAAGGCTGGTACAGATCCTGGGAGGACAGGGCGCCTCTAATCTGGGTTGTCTAATCAAACCGGATGGAAGCTATACCTGGACCACAGAAGACACTCGCCAACTGCTGCTAGAAGAGCCCTTCCCGTGGTTCACGCACTCGGGGGATATGAGACAAGGAACAGAAACCTGTAGAGGCACCTACAAGCCGCAGGAATGGGCCTTGGCAGCTAAGATAGTCCACCCGCAAGGGGTAGAATGGGCCGTCAACATCCTTGAACCCCTAAAAGCGCTGGGACCCGATGGAGTCTACCCAATCCTCTTGCAGAGAGGGATCGACATTATTCTGGGACCCGTAACGAAAATACTTAGGGCAAGCATGGCACTAAGGACTGTACCAAAAGTTTGGGGGAGATCGAGGATTGCCTTCATCCCCAAATCTGGAAAGCACGGGCATATCAAGCCCAGGGACTTCAGACCCATCAGCCTCACCTCCTTCATATTGAAGGCACTGGAAAGACTGGTGGATCACTACATAAAGAGCACACTGCTCCTTGAGAGACCCCTATCACCCTCACAATATGCCTACAGGGCAGACAGGTCGACGGAAACGGCCCTGCATCACCTAGTGGCTAAGATTGAGGAACAGACAGAGGGAAAGGGCTACGCACTCAGCCTGTTCCTGGACATCGAGGGCGCCTTTGATCGTACTAAATACGAGATCATAACAAGGGCCATGTCGAGGAAAAATTTTCCAGACTGCATCATTGACTGGACGAAAAGCATGTTGGAGAGCAGGAAAAAAGAAGGGCACCCGACCAAGGGTTGTCCACAGGGTGGAGTTTTGTCTCCACTCCTGTAGAGCCTAGTTGTCGATGACCTTCTAGAGAAATTGAAAGAAGAGAACTTTCTGGTGAACGGCTATGCTGACGACATAGCCATTGTCGCGAGGGGAAACTTCCTCGAAACTCTAAGAGACAGACAAATCCGTGCTGTGGGAATACTGGAGGAATGGTGTAAAGAAACGAAACTAACAGTTAATCCTGGAAAGACGTCTGCCATGATCTTCCCCAGAAAATATAAAGTGGTCACTCCACGACCAATTAAAATTGGAGGAGTGGACATCGCTTACGCTAGTTCAGTGAAGTACCTGGGAGTAACTCTGGACACCAAGCTGCACTGGAAACAACACATAGCTACACAGATGGGTAAAACACATGCCTCACTCTGGACTTGCAACAGAGCCATAGGAAGGACGTGGGGTTTCAACGCCAAAATCAGCCTATGGCTATACTAGATGGTATTACTGCCAAGGCTCATGTACGCTGCTGTGATATGGTGGCCCAGGGTGAGGAAGGTTGGGACTAAGAACCAGTTAAAAGCACTGCAGGAAAAATTCCTCAGGGCTGCAATTGGGGCGATGAAAACCACACCGACCGAAGCCTTGGAAGTGGCAATGAACACAGCACCACTTGACCTAGCGGTGCTGTACAAGGCAGAGGCAACCGCCTATAGGCTGATATGCCAGGGGGAATGGAATCAGTCGAGTGCGGCACATGCCAAGCTCGATATACTGAACAGGAGCTCCCTGAACATAGATCAGGATAGAACAACCAGGAGGTACCTGATCAGGAAAGGCTTCAAGACATATATACCTGACAGAGAGGACTGGGAAAGGGTAAAACAATCCCCAGGTAGCAATGTAATACACTGGTACACGGATGGCTCGGGCCGCAGACACCAATACGGTGCAGGGCTATACGGGCCAAAAGAAAACCACAGAGACAGCTGGCCCATTGGACCCCTGGCCACTGTTTTTCAGGCAGAAATCCTTGCAATTAAAAACTGCATAGAACTTCTCCTATCAAAACCGACCTCAGGAAAACATATACAGGGTGTCCGAGATAAAATTGTACACCCAAATAACTATTGAATGTGGGTAGTAATCGAAAAATCTTTCAAATAGAAGTTGTAGGGCTCCAAGTGAGAAAAATAATGAGACATGTTTTGAGCATTTGAGTTTTCATGTTTTTATGCTACAAGCATAAGTTCATTTTTTTCATATGGGATCAAACATTTTCTTGTAACAAAAGTTGTTGTACTCGATGAGATGAATCTAATGATGTCACACATGTGTTTTTTATGCTTTCTGAGCTCAAAAATACTAAAAATGGAACTTGACAACGATATTCCAAATTCAGACAGGATAAACAGAAAGTGGCCTTTAAATAATAACCAGTAAACACCAAAGTGTAAATACCAGAGCTATCTGGTGTACCTTAGTGTTTATTGTTTCTTAGGTAGTACGAATGGGGTCATTATTGAGTTCGGATTATTTTTGAGTGATTTCGCGTATCATGGTTTATTCCGCAAATGAAGTTGTGGATATTCTACTGGTTTGGGGAGAATGCCGAGGTGCATATCGCGCGGCCGCTTGATTGTATCGACAACGGTACCGAAACCGATTACGTCATCCCTCAGCTTCATGCATTCGGATTATCGAGAGAAATTGTCGAAGAGGAAGAGTTCTGCAACGACGACAACGACAACAACGGATGAATCCTGACAATCCTCGTACGCTTACCCTTTTTTCCATGGTTCACATGAACCCTCACATCTCTTTAAGAGAAATTGAGAGAGATTCAGGTATTCCACGAAGCACAGCTCACGATATTTTGAAATCGAACCGTTACCATCCATATCATATCCGATTGACACAAGCACTGTCTGCACAAGATGGATAGAATCGTGTTGCTTTTTGACCCTTCGTCATAGGGATCTTGAACGAAAGTCCCGAGTTTTTCTAAAATGTCCTTTTCAGTGATGAAGCGACGTTTAAAAGTACTGGCGCATTAAACCGTCACAATTCCCATTATTGTTCTATGAAAAATCCTCACTGGACTCAGCACATTGACCACCAGCATCAGTGGAGTGTAAATGTGTGGTGTGGCATTGTTGATGGGCAAGTGATTGGGCCGTATTTTTTCAACGAAACAGTCACCGGTCAACGTTATTTACAGTTTTTACAAGATGACCTCCCAGTTTTATTGCAACATTTACACTTTGACACAAGACTCAGAATGTGGTTCCAACAAGACGGTGCGCGACCGCATTTTGCACTTTGTGTAAGGAATTATCTCAATGTTCCGTTTCCTCGTCGTTGGATCGGCAGAGGTGGTCCTGTTCCATGGCCTCCGCGATCACCTGATCTAACTCCATTCGATTTTTATTTATGGGGCTACATTAAAGATGTAGTCTACGAAAATCGACCAACGACTGCAGAAGACATGAAAACACGTATCAGAGGCGCTATTGCCAACATTCCTCAACAAGCGCTTCGAAATGTTGTGCAGAGTTTCCGACGTCGACTTGAGTTGTGTCTTGAAGTGAATGGTGGGAACATTGAGCACTTGTTGTAACAGCTTTCTAGTAGAACAATCCATTGGCGCCTTTTTGTTTCTCCTTTATTTTTCTGTTTATCGTGTCTGAATTTGGAATATCGTTGACAAGCTCCATTTTTAGTATTTTTGAGCTCAGAACGCATAAAAAACACATTATGTGTGACATCATTAGATTCATCTCATCGAGTACAACAATTTTTGTTACAAGAAAATTTTTGATCCCATATGAAAAAAATGAACTTATGCTTGTAGCATAAAAACATGAAGACTTAAATGCTCAAAACATATCTCATTATTTTTCCCACTTGGAGCCCTACAACTTCTATTTGAAAGATTTTTCGATTACTACCCACATTCAATAGTTATTTGGGTGTACAATTTTATCTCGGACACCCTGTATACGTCTGGTCGGACAGCAATGCTGCCATCAAAGCCCTAAAGAGACCAAGCACCGAATCGAAGCTGGTCTGGGAGACGATGGCAGCTATAGAAGCACTAGGGGCAACCAATAACATAACTTTGGCATGGGTCCCGGGCCCCAAAGGGATAAAAGGAAACG
The DNA here is from genome assembly GCF_000806365.1 of Fopius arisanus. Lineage (NCBI taxonomy): Eukaryota > Metazoa > Arthropoda > Insecta > Hymenoptera > Braconidae > Fopius > Fopius arisanus. Next base: position 180,975 of record NW_011887889.1, on the reverse strand, counting down.
AGATAGCGGACCAACTGGCAAGGCATGGGACGTCAAATGATGACCAGGTCATGACAGTGGGAGTCCCTGTCGCGACCGGAATGTCTCGAATTAAAAACAAACTCCGGAAGGAACACCAAGGGCGATGGAAGCAGATCACAACCTGCAGAAAATCCAAAGCCCTCATGCCAACCCTAAACAAGGAAAGGAAAAGCTACTCAACATGAAAAGAGAGGAACTGAGCACCACAATCAGGCTCCTCACTGGACATGGTAGGTTTAGGACACACTGCAAAAACATGGGCATCGAAAGCGATGCCCGCTGCAGACTATGCCTTGAGGTAGACGAGGACAGCCTGCATATACTTTGTCGTGGCCCTGCACTGGCTATAACAAGGCTAAATTGCTGGGGAACCGCCTTCCCTAGCATCAGCTATGTAGCGGACCTAGACGCCGGGAATCTACCAAAACTGGTGAGAAGAGCTGGCCTAGAATTATAGGGATGAGAAGGAAAATGGAGCCATAATAGCCCAGTAGGGGTTCGGTGACAAGAGGGCAGCAAATGCCTATCTGTATTTTAACCATAACCATAACCATAGTATTTTTTGCTTTCTGTCGAGGCAAATTTTCTCTCAATTGCTCAATTCTCTTATCGAGGAATTATAGTTCTCGATTTTATTTTATTTTTCCTGAATCTAATTCATTTTTAATTTATTCATTAATGTTCTATTATTTGACTTATCATACGGAATTTACTTATAAAAATAAAATTTTTATTTGTCAATTTCCACTTAATTTATTTTTTTTATTTGGAGCAAAGTGTGATATCAAATGTTGAGAATAAGGCGGGAAAATTTGATAGACAATTATGTATTCTGTTAATTTTTAATACATTAAATAAATTTCTAACCCCGCAACGCTCGGATATATTTGAATTTGATATTACCCAGCCATTTCAGAATCAAGGACAGCAAATTGGAACTCAGCCACCTCCGCGGCTGATTTACTGACAATTCGGCAACTGTCCTTTAATATTTATCTTTTGATATTTTGGCCCTTTTATTAAAAACGTCCTGGCGCCTAACTTTTGTCATTCAGGGTTGGTCGTCGAGGGCTGCGTATGTTTTTTTCCCTTCTTCCGCGGAGGACAAAAATACGTAACTATATATACACGCTATCCGTAAACGGATCTGTTCGGAGAGAAAAGTTTCTCCGCGAAAAATTGTGTGTCACTTCTTCATCAAACCGAGTAGAAGACCCAATGTGATAATGATCGAAGTCCAGAATGCTTGAATGTCATGGTGTCGCTAATGAATCTGGCTTAGTTTGGTAACTTCAATATATATATATGGGGAGTTATTATTCGTACAGAGCAACATCCAATGCAGAAAATAATTTCGTTTAGTTTCTGCAGCGCTGAGAAGTTACTCTCTGTAATTTTGCACCGGAAAAATGTATTAAAAGTATTACTTAACCGGAAGCGGACGCATTTCGAATTACCGAAAAAGACTCCAGCTTTTCCATTCAGATAATTTTTCATCTTTTGATGATACTTTTAGTCGGAAATAATTTTTTCAGTCTACTTGAACAATTAGCTTTGATGGAATATTCCAATGCCTTCAAATGGACTAGGTTACACTATCTATATGTCACTTTGAAGAGAATTCGTCCTGTTCCAGATGCTGTATGATAAGTCTCATAAGAACGTGTTCAATAGGAGTTCTTCAGCGATGAATAACTATTGTCTATTAGAAATACTCGTGTGTCAAATGGAGTGAACCGTTTGAAGCCGAAGTTGTCCCCTATCTGGACAACGAGAAATCATCTGGTGAATTGTGTGAATTCCTTGAAACCATCTCATAACTTTCGTTAGATTCTGTAACCAATGGGGGTAATCACTCGGGGTAGATGTACCCCCTATTAGCCTGCCTTTTCTTTTGCCGATCCGGGAAGCCGTGTTTGAGGTGGTCCGTTTCTAGGCTGCCGAGATCTTGGCTTCTTTGGGGCTGTTCCCCTTTGTTGTTACGAGTGGGGGGTCACGTAAGTCATTGGCTCTCCGTGAACAATAGGAAAAGAAAAACAATGAAAGATCCCCTTAGGAATACCTTTGGAAAATGATGTGGCTTTTTTTAAATGATTCTGAGTTTCGTTTATTTTAGGTATTGTCTCCTTGGTTAGGTCTTAGACACGTTCTAACCCATAATGATGGCCACTTGAGTATCTCCTCTGGTCAACGCTTCCCGAAAAGCCGCCCCCATCTCATCCATCGTCATAACGTTTCCATCAACCCGGACTCTCACAAAACAATATCTATTTCATCACCAATGGTTCATACATAAGTAAACAGTTGTACTTCTGGCATTTTCACACGGACAATTTATCGTTGAAAGGGGAAGGATTGATTCAGAGTAAATAGTGAGAATAAAAAGCGATTAATTCAGTGACATTAGTGAGGATCATAACAATAATAATTGTTTTTATTATGTAAATATGAGTGAACATTTAAATAATATCAACGCAGAAACAAGGAGGCAACATTACCAAGGAGAAAGCGCAGAAACTAAAGAGACTCAGAGACAACAAAACTGTAGAGTGAGGAAACCTATATTGGTGATTGAGAAATAGGAATTTATATGTGAAAAAGCTAATATTAGATAGAGAAAGTGCAGCAGGCGTAAACTTAGCAATATTATAACCAGAACAGAAAAAAGCAAAAAACAAAAATTAAAGTTGATAAGCAATTATAAAGTTTATCGTATGAGGAAAAAATGCTGTCGTAACGTAGAAACAGGAAAATCCAACGATACAGTGATAGAAAACGACCTTGGAACATTTTTTCGACGAACATGTATCGACTAGCGAACAAAATTTATTCAATGATTGCTATACCCACGGTACCATGGTGTGATCACGACGTCTTTTGACGCTTATAGTGCAGGCAATCTAGCATTGCAAATGCAAATTAGTCGCGCTTCGATGAAATTCATACCAAACGTGTAGAATATTGCCCTGAACAACATATCAAAATGGAGAGAGTCTAGGTGTTTCAATTATATTTTTAATTATTAAAAAACTATCGAAAATTGAGGGGTTAACGCCAAGAACACGAATAACTTTCATTGAGCATAGCCAATTGACAATAGAAAAATATCAGTATTTCGGGCAAGAAAATCTCTACGAATCATAATCGAGAACCTATCCCCTAGGAGTTATTGTGTTTTGTATATTAATTCATAACTGCATACTATCTATAGTTGCCTAAAGTAATCAGCTGTTAGCGCCAGGCCCAACCCCCTGCTGCGCACGCAACCCATTCACATCGGCGCCATGCGCAGAAGATTTAAAAGATTCAAGCGAGTAAAAAAAAATTCAATGAATTATGAAATATTAAAAATTGTTTAATTCATAACTTCTCATAAAAATATCATCATAATTACATCAATATACATTAATATGTATAGAATGAGACTCAATAAATTGTCTCAAATATCCAGAATTGAGATAATTATTACCGTTTATTAGATGGATAGGAAAGTGAATCTAATGGTAGAATTTTATAATAGAATTTGGAGTATAATAAATCCTAAAGACAAACAATTCCTTAGATTAATCTATAAAATGGATTATGGTGATATTTTTATGAGAAGTTATGAGTTAAGTTTTTAATATTTCATATTTTAGTGAATTTTTTTTTACTCGTTTGAATCTTTTAAATCTTCTGCGCATGGCGTCGATATAAATGGGTTGCGTGCGCAGCAGGGGGTTGGGCCTGGCGCTAACAACTGATTACTCGAGGCAACTGTAAATAGTATGTAGTTATCAATTGACATAAAAAAAACAATAACTCCTAGGGGATAGGTTCTCGCTTGTGATTCGTAGAGTTTTTCTTGCCCGACATATTGATATTTTTCTATTGTCAATTGGATATGCTCACTGAAAGTTATTCGTGTTCTTGGCATTAACCCCTCAATTTTCGATAGTTTTTTAATAATTAAAAATATAATTGAAACACCTAGACTCTATGGAGACATTTTGATATGTTGTTCAGGGCAATATTCTACACGTTTGGTATAAATTTAATCGAAGGGCGACTAATTTGCATTTAGTCAAGTATGTGGACTTTCTAGATTTACTCGACTATTAGAAATTCGCGACGTCTTGACTTATTCCTGTAGAAATTCGTGACTTATTGAATGTCACAATTCCAAAGGCAAACAATTTTTCTTCAATACAGGAAGCTATAATAATACTTTATCGTTTGCCTCAATCACTGACACTTTAACGAATTTCGAAGGAAGGAGAGACCTCATTATTTTATGGTTTAAGGATAAGTTTTTCATCTCCTGATTACGGCATTTTACCCAGAAAAAAACGATTCTATTTCCAAAAATGGAGAATTATTTGTGCTTGATGCTGATACGGTAAAAGATTTCCGAATGCGTCATAGTATACAGTGTTATATGTGGAATGGGTATGACCATATTAAATGGTTATTCATAATAAAAAAAAAGTATGGATAAGCGTAGATACAACCCCTAAAGGATGAATGCAGTAGCTGTAGTATTTACGGCCAGTGCAGATTAGGAAATTCTGGAATCGTATGTATCCATTGTTGATAGAAGAGAGAAGCCTCAAATTAATTAATAGTTTGGGCCCATCTGTTGAACCATATGTTTATTCATTATTTTATCGTCTTGACTTAGGAAGATCCAGCACTTCACACTATTCGAGTACCTGAAAAAGTTGATTACTAAGGGAACTAAATTCAATCCTATTTTAGAATCACTCGGCGTGCTAGGTTATGGAGAAAAGATGGGAGAAGATCGTTCCTCGCTAGCTGATGACGGTGGGTGAGGTAGGATGGTTGATGACGGGTCGCATTGGTGAGGTAGGGAGCGATCGGTAATTAGATAGCGATAGAAAGTCGATAGCGGTCTATATACGCTAGCACAGGTATGGACAACCTGAAGGCGGCTCGGAGCAGAGTCATGAACTTTAGTTAGGAATCCAATGAAGTTGATAACCATACCAATTATAAGGGTCCTACTACGATCACTGTGGGAACAGTATATGGAATAGTGAGCGTTCTATGAAGCGTCTGCCAAATGGTAGAATGGAAACAGTAGACACCGCGATCAATAAAAAGAGAAATTAGAAAATCTAAACATGAACAAAAATTTTTATGAATATTATGATGTGACAATTCGTTCTGATTCTTACTCCTGTTTCGTTGAAACCTAACATGAATTTGGAAGAAGAAAATGAATGATTTTACCTCTTATGCGAATTGAGTAAATTCTGTTGAGGGAGTTTTTTAATTGTGTATTTTTGCCCCCTGTTGGCCAGCATTTTAGACGATATCAATAAGTGATATAGTGAGAATTAATTTCAATTTGTCATTGTGGCTGTTGAACCTTTTCAATTTCTTAATTTCAATTTGTAATTTTGATTATTCACCAATCAGGTCGGGCTATGACACACTCAATAGTTTGAAAAATTTAACAAGATGAAAAATGATACGTCTCATTATTTTAAATTTAATCATTCTTACAAGAGGAAAGGTTTTATTTTTGATTCTTCTTTGAAATTACATAGAACGTTCATGTAAAAGCTTGGAATTCTGCCGCGTTCTTGAATTGAATGTAACATAACTATCATCCATGGGAAAAAACTAAAATGATTCTAAAAATTCAACTTCTTCAATTATTGGCATTTTTCATTGGCTGATGTTATCTCGTCATATAAAAAATAAGTACTTTTTTAATAATTCTTTTTTTTTTAAGTTTCTTTAATTAACATTTTTACTTCAATCAATTTTATTTCTTGAAAAAATAATTGCAGGACCACTGACACATGACATTGTCAAATTCGATATTCATTTCTAAAATTGAACAAATTTTTCTCACCTTTTATTTGTCGTCTCAGCTGCCAAAATAAATAAAAACGGGATGGGAAGGAAAATTTCGTATTTTCCATTTTTTACTCATTTCTCCCCTTTTCATTTTATTCAGCGACATTTCTCCTTTTTTCCTTAAGCGTTACCCCACTTCGGTGGATTTCAGCGGAAAGGCTTTTAGGGCCTGGGTCATAAAGACCCATCACTCGATACAATATCGATTATCGTCTACCCTTTGTCATATACTAATTGAAGTCGGGAGCACGATTTGCTCTCACAGCAGAGTTTACCTAGCCCTGCGCTAGCATACCGAGAGCTAGAGGTATAGAGTGTATAGTATACTGTACTATTATATTATTACGATAATATTCCTGTATTACTATATGAGTAAACTTTGTGACCTTGGCCGGAGAATTAAAATATAATAATTCCCGGCGAAGGCACGATATTGGGGAATTTACGATAATCTAAAAAATGAAAGGGACATTTATTATAATTTATGGGAGGACCTGAAATAATAAGAGGGAGGGGGATTCTCAATAATTACTCGGGGGGATTTATAAATTGACTATCTGTATTCTACTCTTTTTACAAACTATTACGCCAAAATAATCCGGGCCTTTTAACTAATATAACTCGAGGGTGGGGGGTAAGACCAACTCCCTTGCGGCTACGCGAAATAATATAATAAAAAGAAGGGGAGGCTCTAACTCTGGAAAATGGGGGAGAAGTGAGGGGGGCCGACTGAAAAGGTAATAATTAATAGGGGGCTTAATCTACAACTAAAATAAATTTACTGGAGGCTCACCGTTGGGGGGAAATTGACACGAGGCAGGGAAATTCGTTGGGGCAGGGAATAAAAAATGGGGCACTCACGGGGAATGGTGTCCTCAGAATCCTCTCGGTTTTCCTCTGGGCTTTTGCCTCCTTCCTTCCTTCTCTCTCTCTCTGCTCTCTCCGTGTATCCTCTCCACAATAGTTCTCCTCCTCACAATCTTTCCAATAGTTCCTTTCACACACGAGAATAGTTCCTCTCCTCGCAATAGTTCTCCTCCTTACATTCTTTCCAATAGTTCCTCTCACAGTATTTCTCAAAATAGTTCCTCCAATAATTCCTTTTACACACTAATTCCTTTTCTCACACCTTGTTTCTTCAAAATTTGTCAGGGTCTTTTCACAGGGTCTCTTCGGTGTGACTCTTTTACTTTACGGGGCAGTGACTCGTAGGGCAGCTGTGGCACGAGTGATAGCTGCCTATCATTTTCACTTGTTCTTCCCTGGTTTTGGGGGGGCCATCGGGTGTCCTTCTTCTTCTCATCTGGGGGGCTCGTA
>NW_011887889.1:168542-173264 GCF_000806365.1 Fopius arisanus | reverse complement strand
GGGAGGGTCGCGAGTCTGGATTGGTTCGGGAGGGATCTGAGGATGGGCTGGTAGCGGGTCCTGGGGGTGCAGGTGAGGGGGTCGGGTCGAGGGGACAACTGCTAAGGTGGGCAATTCGATTAGATCAGGGCAGTGCAAACTGATTGGGGTAGTTAATATTTTTTCTAATTGAGAGGCAGGGGTAGTTAAAATTGAAACTAAACCATTAACTTTACTTGGTGAATTTTCCCACAATTGGGGTGAAAAATTGAACATCGAAAGGGGGATGAACGATGAGTCAGCTGTACTGTCCCATGGAGCTACGTTATCTCCGTATTTCTCTCTAACTTTATATCTCACAAATCTATCACTCAAGACCTCTGAACGCCCAAAGAAATTTACTTGAAGGGCATCCAAGGCCGCTCTTTGCCCATAATTACTCAAAGTACTGAATTTTAATCTCATGTCTTCAACATAACTAATTATTTCGGGTTCAGTAGGGGCGATGGGAGGGTTTGCACTTATGCTCCCGGGGGGGATCACTTCGGGGATTGGGGGCCATCGTTACTCGGGGAATGAGAGATGAGGGGATCAGGAGAAGTTCTAATTCTGTCCTAATCCTAAATTTAATCTAACCTAACAAAAAATGCTATTGCCGATTATCACGGCCCTGGGAATTTTTTCGGCAGTGAAAATAAATTCAGCGAAATTCAACCAAAATGAAACGACATATTACAAAATCTCAAAGAAGAAAATATCAATCCTGGAATGCGGCGAGTTGAATCCGCAACGGCAAGCCTCGGGATCGGAACAATAGAAAAAGGGGGACACTGGGGGGAGGTCGAAACAACGACATTCGCCTCAAGAAATAAACTCTCCTCTCTCGGATGAATTTATTCCCGAAATAAGTTGGGATTTATTATTCCGTGACAATGCGAGCAAATTCCACGGAGATGACGGAATTTTCGCAGAGCGACGGTGAGTCTTGGGGATCAATAGGAAAACAAAAGGGGGGGGGGGCATTAAAGGGGAGAGTCAAAACAAAATACGCGTGCCGTCTATAGTGGTCAGCCCCACGTCGGGCGCCATTTGTGACCTTGGCCGGGAAGTTAAAATATATTAATTCTCGGAGAAGGCACGATATATCCGGGAAAATCAAATTAGGGGCAAAAATCCAGTAATCTAAATAATTTAAGGGGGAGCTGAAATAATAAGAGGGAGGGGGGGTCCCAATAATTACTCGGTGGGATTTAAGTAGATTGAATTTTAATATATTCCAGTCCCCATAATACACAGATGTTAATACAACAATTACTCCAGACCTTTTGACTAATTAACTCGAGGGTGGGGGGTAAGGCCAACTCATTTGCGGCTACGCAAAATAGTATAACATAAAAAAAAATAAAGGGGGGGAAGTTAATGGTGCAAGGGGGGAGAAGTTAGGGGACCGATCTTCTAAATTCTTACACACTACCGGGGGGGTTCGCGGAGAGTAATTATTACAGCAACAAAAAAAAAAAATAATAATGGATAGAGTGATTGTTCAGAGGCTCACCGTTGGGTGGAAATGATTATAAAAAGGGGAACTTCGTTGGGGCAGGGGATAAATGTACGGGTACTCACAATGTTGGCGGCCAATACACGACCGAGAACCCTCAACTCTTTGCTTCTGGACTTTTCCTCTTTCCTTCCTTCTCCAGACTTCTCCACTCCTGGGTCTCCACGCTAGTCTAAATCTTCAACACAATGAAATTCTCCTCCGAATAATCTCTTTTCCAAAAACACTACTGGTCATGGGGCAGCTGTATCACAAGTGATGACTGCCAGTTATCTTCACACCTTCTTCCCTGATTATCGATCATAATGGGGTTTACTCGGGGGCACTCGTCATCGAGTGTCCTTTTCTTCTTAGTTATTCCTTGAGGGTCAGTTGAGGGATGTCTCTTTCTTTTCCGGGTCGCGTGGTGTCCAGTCTCTTCGTGGGGGGTTTTCTCCTTTTAGCCAGTCTGCGATGAGTTCGGCGTCGAGGGGAAACGGGGGGGGGGGGGTTCTTCTTCATCGTTGTCGTCCTTTTCCACGGTTGATGTGAGTACCGCGGCATAGGGAAATGGGGTAGGGGGAAGGAGTATCTCGGGAATGGGTTATCCAACGGTGGCAAAAAAGAGTAACTTAAACCTAACTTAACCTAGGAAAAATAATAAGTATTAATTAGGGAGCATGGGGGGGGGGGGTGCAAAATTCTGCCTCGTCACAACTTTAATCTCATATTATTTGTTATATTCACCAATATCTATACCAAAAAATAATTTCGAAGAGCTTGGAACCGCAAAGGCACCTTTGACAAAGTAAATAGTGAATTACTGGTACCTAAGCTAGCCGACCTTGGTTGTCGACGAGACTATTAACTTAGAATACAGAGAGTCAACACTTTCTCTTAGCGGAGTTAAAGTTAATATTCGTTCTGGATAGAGCGAACTCTCTCGCCAAAATCTTCACAGCTAAAGCTTTTTCAATAAGTCTCTCCAGTTGCCACAACCATGGAAACATCTTCCAAATTAAAAACCAAAAAGGTACTCAAAGCACAATATTGACTCCTACATGGAACCCTATTGTACATATGAAGTATGATAGGTCACGGTGAAACATAACATAAATACAGCATATTTCAAACAATACAATTACCATAAATTAACGAGTGAAATTAATGTAGATTTGGAAATATGTCCAGAATTACAGAAGACAAAAGATAGAAAAAGCCCTACAACCAATGGAAAAGGAAATGAAGGATTATTATATGACGCGTCTAGACGGATGGGAGCGAAATTCTAGACTGTATATACGAGTTCAGCTTGTTCAGAGCTAAACATTAAAATTTCGGGAGCTTTTACTTTTTTAATACGAGAGTTTACAAGAACTACAAGAGCTTTCACCCACAAACATCGATATATATGATTAAGTGTGCAGCATAAAATGATGAATTAAATACGGCCACTGACAACTTTAGTATCAACTGTCGTATTTTTTTTTGCCTAGCCTCAATAACGATCATTTTCAATATAAGGATGCTACTAAATATTTACAGGCAGAAACTTAGTTCAAATTTATTTCGATGCCATCGAAAAGAGGAATGGAGGGGCATGAACAAGCAAATGAACCGGCAGATGCAACCGAGTAAACACTGCGACAATGAAAAACGTTTCTGTGTTGATTTCACTGAACTTTTTAAATGGGAAATGACAGATCACCCCCCGGGAAGTATCGAAAAATGTGGCCAGAAAAGGTAAAGTATAATTCTTGTTATACAAAATACAGAAAATATTGGTTCTCAACGGGCTACTTTTCTAGAGAAACAGCAGTTTGGGCGAATAGGGAATAGCTCTGGACACCATAGCTTCACTGACCCTCTGTTCAAAATTCATATCATCAAAACTCCAGAGTGCCCAAATACATGTACTTCTCAGCAGGACCTCAATCCCCTCATATTCTAATGTTCTCTCTACGACGTAGAAAGATGGAAACTATTGCGTGACATCAGAAACTCCTGGCGGGCTCTGCATTATATAGAAACAATTCTATACATCTACACATCTTGGGCGGAAAAATCATGAGAAAAATATCATCATTCAAATAAAAATGATTACATTTAGATAGAAATATAATGAACATCCATAATTACACGAACGACTTCTTCTGTCCCTTTTCTATTTCCGGCAGTAGGAAAGAATAGGCCGGCAAAAAATTAATAGCTCAGCTCAGGTTGAAACTACTGTTCAAGAGATTCAAACAATAGAGCCTAATAAGAATATTGACAGAAGTTAACGGCAAAAAAATGATATAATATACGATGGCCGTATAATATGCTCGCTGGATAATCAAAATACAGTGGATGAACCCTCAACTCCAGAAAGTACATCATATTTGCAGTGAATTTATATTCGCCCTTATGTTACCAGGAACAAGAGAAACCCGTTCAGCCGTGTATTTCCTGAGGTTGAAGGCAGTTTCCTGGAAAAGGCGCTAAGGGGGGATTAAACCACTGATCTCTATATATCTGGATAGAGTATCCCTGTCCCCCCACTATACTCAAAGCGAAGTAAATTGAAGTATCAGCCAGCGCCGCTGCATACCAGTCAAGGTACTACGAACGACGTCAATACGCATGCACACCATTGGTAATATGCCCCGGAAATATTTCCCGAGTCATAACTGTCTAGTCTTAGCGGCGCGCCAGTTGTATTTCGAAAAATTCCCCTGTGATCGAAGAGTGTACTTTTTCACTCGGAAAAAATGCGGTGTTGCTATTGCAGAAAAATGAAGGAGAAAAATAAGAAGTAAACGTTTCATCAGTAAGTACATGATAATATTCGATTTATATGCACGTCAGATAATTGTTGTGACGAGGCACTTTTTGACCCCTCCCCAGCCCCCTAATTTATACACTTTTTGTAGAATAAGTAGAATTAAGGAAAAGACAAGAACACAGCAACAGGTTAGGAAACCTGTCACCGTTGGCTCCCACTCCCAAAAAGATCCCTTCCCCTTACCCCGCGCCCTACCTCAACACTGCACTCACGCCCGACCGAAACATCGTTGGGGAAAAGGAGAAGCCCCCCCGCACCCACCATTCCCCTCGTCGCCGCACGCGCCCGATGGAAGAAAAGAAAACCACCCAAAACTACGTCACAGCCCACGTGACACCGGAAAGGAAGAAGACATTCCCTAACAATAGGGAAAACAGAAGTC
>NW_011887889.1:140253-168157 GCF_000806365.1 Fopius arisanus | reverse complement strand
CTTTCCCACCCCAACAAGTATTACCGACACCCCTGTAATAATATTTCCCCCCAACGGTGAGCCTCTACATTCAATTATTATCATTGTTTAATGTTTACGGAAACTTATGTTTGTCATCATTCAAGCCCCCTAATTAGCGATACTTTTTACTCGTACCCCTTACTTCTCCCCCTTCTTTTTTCAGAGATAGAATCACCCCTTCTTTTTCTAATAATAATTACGTGTTGCCGCAAGCTGGCTGGCCTTACCCCCCAATCCTTGGTTAATTATTAAGAAAAGGCCTTGGATTTTGTGATGAGATTTACTAGATTTAACCGCTCAGTCATTTATTGAAATATATATATTACTTATTTTTATTAGCCGCCCGAGTAATTATTCACCCCCCCTTTTCTCATTTCAGGTCCCTCCCGTCGAAGCAAAGTAATTTTCCATAACAAATCAGTTGTTTCATTTCTTCGTTCCATTTGTTCATTTATTCGTGCCTTCATCGGGAGGTATTATATTTTAATTTCCCGGCCAAGGTCACATTGTCAATCACGTTTATTCTTTCGTATGCAACCTCATAATATAAAATTTTAATAATGTTTTTCTTTCTTTCCAACTTAGATTTCCGAAGGATGAAAAGTTGGCGAAGATCTGGGGGCGGAATATGGGGAAACTCAATTGGATGCCTAAAAAGTGGCATGTGCTCTGCGCGGACCACTTTTCTAAAGAGTCCATTGATTTTCGTGACTCCAGAGCAAGATTACGGATAGGGTCTGTTCCAACGATTTTCCGGCGATCGAAAGAAAATTTAGGATTATCACCGGCTGCGGAGACTATCGTCCACGTGAATAAATGTAAGTTAATCCTTTTCCAATACTTGTATTCAACAGGAATGTTTTTTATTCAATATTGAAGCATCTAAAAAAAATCGAAATCAATATAATCATATTATAATAGAATAATGAATTACGTTTTTTCAGGTATGAAACATGAGGAAATTTCGCCTAGGGAAGTGCGGAACAATAAGCGGCTGACACTATCCTCGCTGGAAGCGCAGAAAAATTTGCCTTTCACATTGCGTGGGAAACTAAATGGTAATATCTTAATTATATTAGTAGATAACTTTAATAAATATCGAGAATGGTGCTAAAAATATTTTTCAATTTATGTTCACAGATCGATGTCAGAAAACATCAGCAAACATTGAAACGATCTCACACGATCATTCATATGCCGAGCTTGGAGAGGTTGCCCAACGTAAGCTGAGAGATGCCCGGGCCAAAGTGGAGAAGCTCTTGCGGGACAAGAAGATACTTTAGCAGAAAACCAATCGTCATCAGGAGAGGAACCAAAAATTCAAAGCCATCATCACTACACTGCGCGCAGCTGGTGATATTGAAGATAACTGTAAGTACAGCCTTGATGGCTTTAATGATATCAGTAGAGAGCTTTTTCAACGGGTGCATGACAATGTACAAACGTGCAAACGATCTAAGGTGAAACATTCTCCACAACTGAGGTGTTTTGCTCTGACACTTCATTTCTATTCACCAAGGGCCTATAATTATGTTCGTGAAACCCTTGAGGCAGCACTACCTCACCCCAGTGTTCTACGTGCTTGGTATAGTGCTGTAGACGCAGAGCCTCGGTTCTCTGAGGAGTGTTTCAATACTTTGAACTTAAAAAGTCAGGAACTCGTAAGGCAGGGTAAACGCCTCATTTGTGCGATGATAATTGACGAAATGGGAATTAAATCAGGTATGCAGCGCTTGAAAGACGATAAGATTCGTGGATACGTGGATATTGGAATTGAAGTAGCTGAGAAATTTCAATTTTCTGTAGCCAAAAACGCGTTTGTTTTTCTCGTCGGGTCACTTGATGAATCGTGGAAACTTCCAGTAGCTTTTTTTTTAATTGATGGCTTATCATCGCGAACAAAAACGTATCTTATTAAAGAATGTTTAATTAGATTGAATAAGGTCGGAGTGGAAGTTGCATCGTTGACTTTAGATGGTCCAGCAGAGCACTTTGCTACACTTCAGCAACTTGGGACAGTCATGACAATGGACTCGACTGCCAAACCCTATTTCTCTCATCCTGTTGAAGGACAACCTGATGTCCACGTGGTAGTTGATCCAGCTCATGGTCTCAAGAACGTGCGTAATACCTTAGGGGACTGGCCATGTCTTGTAGATCATGAAAACAATAGGATTGAATGGAGATACATTCAGGCATTAGCTTTACTTCAACAGGATGAAGGATTACGATTGGGTAACAAGTTGCGTATGACACACATTGATTATAAAAAAATGAAAATGAAAGTATATTTAGCAGCACAATCATTGAGTTCAAGTGTGGCAGACTCAATTGATTGTTGTTGCAAAGTTTTTCGCTTACCACAATTTGAAGGCAGCGAGGAAACTGCTAAATTCATTCGTAAAATAGATTTGATTTTCGATTTTTTGAATGTTCGCAATCCGTGGGGGAAGGGTTTTAAGAGTCAATTACGAACGGAAAATGAACATATTTGGCGCGCGCGTATTTTGGAAGTCATCAGATATTTATCCGAGTTGAAATTATTAGACGGTACGCCAATCTTCAAAGGTAGACGAAAAACGGGTTTTATAGGGCTTTACACAGCAGTACTGTCATCAATCGCATTATTCGATAGATACGTGAAACCGAAAGATGCACCACTGAAATTTTTATTAACATACAGAGTCAGTCAAGATGATTTGGAGTTACTTTTTGCAGCAATAAGGAGTCGAAATGCTTGGTGTCCGAACCCAACGGCCGCACAATTTATTTCCGCGTACAAAATGTTTCATTCGCCACAATATTCAGATTATTACAGGAAATGCTCGTCTCCAGGATCAGACTAAAATCCTTCATATTTCATCTAGAACAACTAAACGGATTGCAACAATGGATCGGTACAATATGGACGTTTATAATGCCATTGAAAATAGCAAGGTCGAGCAGAAATTTTCTTTAAATTACAATGAAACTGCCGGAGGAATTAATGGAATTGAAGAGCTCGATGATTTTTTAAATTTTGCTTGGGCAGTCCCGACTGCTCTCACGGATTTTACTGTCAACTGTGTTAGTTACACTGCAGGCTACATCGTGCGAAAATTATCTAACACAGTGAATTGTCCTGAGTGTCTTGCTGGCTGTAAAGAGTCTACATCAACTCTGCCTCAAAATTCAACGAATGAGATTGATTTAATTCTCTTAAAATCCCGAGGCGGTTCAATAATTCCTTCCGACAGTGTCATTAGTATTTGTTCTATTGCCGAGACACTATTTAGACGCTCGTGTAATAGCAATATGGGTAGGCCTCCGACTGAAGTAAACTTCCCAGCTGTCCTCGCTAACGCTGCGTATCGCGAATTATTATCATCTAGAAAGCAGCTTTTCCCAGAGCTTAATGACCACTTCACCGAACTTTCTCCTGGGACCATTGCATAAGTTACATGTGCATTTTGATTAAACACATTTTAATTCATTATATTGAAATTCGCATGTATGCTGCAGTTAAAAATCTGTCAGTTTTTATTACAGGGACAAAGATCAGTCATTTTCTAACACGACTAATTGTTTGGGCTCACCAGTGATTTTTTTGTGTTCCTCCTTTAACAATAGCATTAGTGATATTTTCGTGATCCTATTTTTGTGATTCATTCTTTTACCATTTTATTACATTATTTTCACTGCTTGATTTTTCACATGTTAATTAGGTCATTTCAATTATATTACATTCCGATTATATTCCGCTACCTATAATCATGGGGGCGGTGGAGTAAAATGGTAACTGTGATAAAAGTTGATATGTCCTTGCTTTATTTTACCTTGCCTTCCTCATGATTTGCACGTCGACAAGATAATTTCGATTTATATCCATGTTGTAGTGTGAATCATTAATTTTCATCAATAACAGGATGGATGATTGCAAAATGGCCTACTTTTCTATAACGTTTGTAAGCAGTTGCAGTTTGAAAAAACTATGGGAAGGTAAGCACAGCAAAGTCTCGTATACTATAAATGTAATACAAAATTATGTCGTTGAATAAATAAATAAATGGAGTTGCATTGAAGCTCGAAAAAATTATGTAGGGGCGCTATTTTTATATATAATCTGCTGTCTCCAATTTCTACAATATATATATGTATACATATGAATATATTCAATGTATATGTTATTAATTGTGCCCATAAAAGCCCCCTTAAACACATGCTGACGCATTTTTCACATAATCTATCTGGGAAAAGAATCGGGAAAGTTTCCAATTACTCTCGGTAATTATGAGTAAGTGCTCGCGCAGACAACTGTGCCGCGCATGCGCAGTTGATAACATTTTAGTCCGATGACTGGTATTGGGAGGCGCTGCCTGACTTTCTATGGGACTCAGCGGTGGACTATGGAGTCAGCTATCCAGTTATATAGAGATCAGTGGATTAAACCCGTGGTACCATCGCAACAGTGTGAGCCGGGTTAACTTATATTAGCCCCGAAGAGGTTGACAAACTGCCGAAACGTATTCTAACTACTATCCAAGGTAATGTCATTTCCATATTTATCCAGTAGAACAAACGCATCTTACCCACACAATGGCAGATAAGATCCCCCCCCCCCCTGAATAATCGATAACTCAATCGATCGCTCTTTTACAGCGGCATCGCCTGGCTGTACTTTTTTGGACATCGACCAGGAAAAGTTCGATTGAAACACTCATTTCCCGCCACTTGCCCCACTCCGTCTATCACCTCAAGAAAGGTACGTTGTCTCCTCTTCGGCAACGGCTAATGCTACCAAGGTAGGAGCGCATATTGAGAATGGTGACAGCTCGGACTCAGAATCTGATTCCTCCGAGGTCTCTGGAGACTCCAAGTCACATGGATGTATAGATACGGAGGGAAAAGGACAGAGATACCCAGCAAACAGACACAGAACCTCTATCTCTCCCGATGCGTCAAGAATCATTGGGCTCCAAGGGATATAGAGAGGACTGGGATCTCAAATGCCGCATCAACGACAACATAATAGAATTTCCACTCACCTTTCAGCAACTTCGGGAGTTCCTTGAAAGTATGACATATGTAACCAATATTATTACAAAAGCAAGAAAAATCCCAACGATTTTACATCACTATCGGCAATGTAGACTATTCGAGAAACAATCTCCCCATCAGGACATGAAAAATCGTGCATTGAGTATAATGAAGAAATTTGATAATTGCAAAGCCGATGCCCAGTGCTTCAAAGACAGCAGAAAGGAAAGATGTTACTCCATGCTATCGCAAACTATGACTTAATTGTATATAATACTGGCACCGTCAATCGTATCGACAATCCAGTCAATCGCATATAAATCTACTATCATTACGCTCATTAGCTAACAACATAAAAGGACTTGTGGAAAACAAAACCAAAAGTTCGGATCATTTCCCTGACCTCACGCAAGTAGCTATTGAGAATCTATTCTAAAAAGCCGTTCCAGCTATCCTCAATCAAAATCGACTGAGAGTCTTGCAGGTATCTGAGGTCATTCTAGTAAACACTCCGCGCTTTCTCTCCGCATCTCCACTTCCCTTTTCTCGTTACCGAAATTCGGTGCACTGGTGAGACATTGGGTATTGCCGGGTTCGGGATCATGAAATCTTCTGAAGACCGGGATACCCTTAAAGCGGCAGCCAAAGACGAGGTTAAGTTTTTTTGGCAAAATAGAAAAACAGGCTTGTACACCTTCGCGAAAACTATAGACATCAATGAAAAAGCTTCGTAGGTGTGGAACTGCTGCAAAATTTTTAAGAATAGCTGGGGGTCAACAATAGACCTATTAATAAACAAATAAACGCCAATACAGAGGGTCTAGTAGAAAAATTCTGCAAAAAGCCATCTCTAATCGAAGCACATAGGTTTCCCTCTCCCCAGTAGAATATACCAGTAGCATCGATCTCCTCTCCGACAGTAAATAACGTTTCATTGACAAATCTATCCGCAAAATAGCATCCCTTCTTTCTAATTTAAATATTGACAACCATTTCAGCATGTATAGTTATGATTATGAAACAATTCTATCGGCAGTAGGAAAAAAAGACGACTTGGCAGGATTTGAGCTAATGCCGAAGGTTCAAAGACAAAACAATATCGCAATGTACACTGATGGAAGTAAAAAATCAAGTGGACTTTCGGCCGGCTGGGTCTGTTTTACCTGTCATTGACCTTCAGTATTAACCCCCAAGCTTCGGTGTACACGGCAGAATGCATGGCCGTCAATGAGGCAATAAAAGTTACCCTCGACTACCATTTATCGATTATAAAATTTTTTCTGAGTCTTTCAGTTACATCGGCACCGGCTCTCAAACTGCCCCGAGCGCGAGTAAAAGTAAGGCTATTCTAAAGATTAAAGTTAACTATAGAAAATTTAGGCAAAGGTATAACAATCAACATATGATTGAATTTGAATGGATTCTCTCTTTACCAACTTCCGCGAAAAATTCCAGCTGGATTCGACAAATGAAACAATGTAGATTTGCATAAATGAAACCATTGGTCATGAGGTGGCTGGCAAGAAATAAAAATACTTCAGGGGTTTTTACAAAAAAAAAATGTAAGCCCTGGATTCATAACAAACATTCATAACAAACAGAAAAGCGACAGTTTAGATCAACAAAGCCGGAACTAACAACCATTATCTTGTTGCTTTTCGAAAAAGAAACCCTTTTGTGGCGTCAGCTTATGTGCCGATGCGGACCTTCTAGTGAGAACTTCGATAACGTCCTTGGGAATTACACGCTTTCCAAACAAACCAGACAAACCATGTATATTGCACTTATAAACAATTAAGTTTATCCTCCATACAAAAGCCAAGCGATGTTGAAGCAACTCTATCAAAAAGTCATAGGGATTTTAACGAACTTCTCCAACGACTCTAAACTAAATGGGCAGCCAAATAACAAACCGAAAACAATGGTTGATAATATTTAATAACAACATCACTACTGTTCGATCATTCCGACCATAATTGAAAATGTAGGTATGTAATGTAATGTATTCTCTGACTTTAACAGTTGCATTAATCTGTCAATTTTGTACCAGAACAGAAAAAAAAGAAAATGAAAAGGAATTGGGTTCCTTCAGTACCAAGTGTGTAGAAGCTCGATGTACACCGACTGGCAAGGAGAGCTATTTCGAAACTAAGATAATTACTATCTTACTATCACAGTATCAGAGAAGTGTGACATTGGATTCTTCTTTTTTCATTTTGACCATAAAATGTTTGAGTACATCGAAATAGCTTTCCTTCCAAGGCGGTATACATCTCACCTGTATAACTGTTTCTTAGAAAAGTTAGTGAGGAGTGAGTAGTTTCGCATATCAATACAAACGTGTGCAGCTTAAGTACTGCCATGCTTATCCTATAGACGGAGCATATATTGAACAACTCGAGACAGATCGTGAGGGCAACATTCCGGAGAATTCAATCAATAAGAAGCCTATTGAGAGGGTATATTAGCCAAGTTTATTTTTAATAGATCGTTTTCGTCAAGTCAGCGTCTCCACAACTTCCTTCAGATTATCCGTCTCGATAACTAGACTTACCAGCACGTTTAGCATTCTTTTTATGGTGTTATATTTCTTGTCTGTTAAGGTATTAGAATATAAGAGAGGCGAATCAAGATTTTTCATCAACTTTTCCGAAAATTATCAATGCCAGCAGAACGGGTGAGATGTTCTATTAAGGTCACTTCTTCACTATCATATGTCTAAGCGCCATGGGATCATTTAATTAGGTGAAGGTCTTCTTTTTGGGAGTTGTGTCACTACCACGTCCCAGTCGTGGCGCCTGCATAACGTGAAGAATAGTGTTCTAGCAGGTAAAGCGGTATCTGTCACGCGAACGGTGCATCTGATCTGTTGGTGAGGTCTTCTATAGTTCATATTTCGCTCTCAGTTACTTATCCTCTTGACTTATAATTAAATAAAATCCAAAAAATCGAGTATGAATTAAGCGGATTTTTCGAATGAAACAGCATCTTGAAGATAATATGAAAGAATAGACCCGTACCGTACTTCCAACTAAAAATTCACAATATGAACGGTCATCAAACCCTGTCAACGGACTCAATGAAAAAAACATTATTCGTTACTGGGCCGAAAAGAATTTTTCCGACGATTGTGTTTGCATTCCCTGGTTCCCGCTCGGACTGTAAACTCACAATCTCGGCCTATAACGGATATATCGAGATACGCGGTAATGTATCGGCCAAGTACACGTTTTATACGCGAAAGACCACCGAGAGCTACCAAGTAGCTAAACACCACACAACTTCCCTTCCACCACCTCCAATCCATTTTATTAGTTAATAAATTTACGCGATCACTTAGATGCAAACTAAACTTAGTTACATCATATAAATCGCGTATCAGCTTTCTACTGATCCAATTATCGGTTTAATTATTGAATATTAACGAAGATATCCACATAGCAATGAGCATTCATGCACATTTCCCGCGTTTTCTTTTATATCCATTAACTAACGGGTTATATTTGAGCCACTGTGTTAGCAGCGCGACTCAAATTCTCATTTATCTCGTTCAGCGATTGGAAACAGTGTAGTATAATACCAGAGATTAAAACGGAGATGGCTAACGCTTATGGCGATGGTCCAACCGAAAGGTTTCATAGCAGCAGCTACGGTACTAAAATAGAGGAAGTACCTAGAAGTCAAACAGGTCGGGAGCCCGAAAGTGTGGATAATTCGAGAAGACCGATGATGTCCGGAAACGAGCAAAGACATATGATATAATGCGGAGTGGGGGTATGATGAAGAAACCACCGATGACAAACGAAAAATGATTGCCCGTTCACAAATTTGAAATTTCTTTTCCAAATTGTTAAAAATCGTTTGGCAAATGTATACTTAAACAATACAGAATCCTGGAATGCCGAAAATCATTGGCCCATCAGAAATAATTTCTTTCAACAGCTTCACTTTTGTTTACAAATTCGATTTTTGGTTAATAAATCAGTAAAAAAATCATCGCGTAAATATATACTCAAACGATTGAGAATCACCTGAAACGTCAAGATTTATTCGTCCCTCGGAACCTTTTTTTTATCAATGGTTCTAATTTTGTCGACAGATTTAAAAAATTGTTAAGCAAATAGGAGAACAGTCGTCTCGCAAAATGCGTACTCAAACGGTAGACAATCATTTGAAACATGGAGATTTATTGGCCCCTCGGAAACCTTTTTTTAACGGTTCTATTTTTGTTACTAAATTCCAAAATTATTGAACAAAGGCGGGAACAATTTCCTTTAAAATTTATGCTCAACCGATTGACAATTGTGTAAAGCGTCGAGATTTAGTGGTTCCTCACAACCTTTTGTTTTCATCAGTTCTATTTTGGTTGACGAATTCGGAACTTGTTTAACAAATTGGTAAAATATCTTCACGCAAATGTATACTGAAATGATCGAGAATTTCGGTGGTTCAGACGATTGCCAATCGTTTGAGCATCAATTTGCGAAAAAATCCACCCCCCCCCCCCTCCCTTTGTTAAACAAAAATGAGCTCCTTGAAAAAAACAGATTGCGAGGGAACAATAAATTCCAAGGTTGCCCCATCAGATAACTGTGGGTCTAATTCATGGAGGAGTTCTGGCTGATTGAAACAAAACATAATTTACAAACATCTCGTGCAGCAATATACTTTCTGATCCTGAAGTATGATTCAGGATGCAGAACTTTCTGAGCTATATCCATGTTAGTATGGAAAACCGAGCCAAATAAGTTGGTCGCGACGCTTTTTTTAAAGCTTTTTTGTATTTGATTTATACTAGCTTGACGTTCCCTTTAATTTCCAGTATTATTTTAAACGAGTGAAGTTAACGAAATTGTGCAAAATATTGTTTTTAAACTTTTTGTTACAATAATGGCCTGGTGAGAAAGATACCAAATCGAATTTGTTCATAATAGAATGAAAGTTTCAAGAAAAACATTCCCCGTATTAAATTAAAAAAAAAGGATTATTATTTCTATTGGTGCATTAAGCAAGACAGTCCAGCAAACAAAGTGACAGAGTTTTTTGCGAAGAAAGATGAATTGTCGGTAAGTTGCCATAAGTTATCGAATTGAAAAACTGAGATGAGTCATTTGATCGAAAATGGAGAAAACTTTGGTATGTCAAATGATATTACTAGACGAAGATAAATAATAATAGATGGGAAATCTTTAGGTTCTTGATTTGAATCCCATTTGAACACTTTTTTTTTCAAATTTGATGATATGGAAAATTCATTACTTAGAAAGCTGAGGATATTAAAGTGAACATTTTACAGCTTTCTTCAATGATTGTCATCAAGCCCCCTCAAGGTAGAATTCAATTGTTGTGAGTATTTTAACTGCACTTAATCTTCCCAACAAAAATTCTTCAGCATTGAAAATAACAAAACATTGCATTACCAGCACTGAATAATGTCAAAGCCTTGAGATAAGCATATTCGGTGGCGTCGACCTGCATCTTCTGCAATGAACTAACACAATCTTGTAGCCTACATATGTGTTCAGTGATGAGCTTCACTTTACTCGCTGTTATTTTCTCCTGAGCGATGCTCGCCTGAAGGTGATTGATTATTGATGTGAGAATACTTGGAAGCGATAGGGTGTAGGCGCATTGAGCTAGACCCAGAGTGAATAATTGACCCCAAGAGTTTCTCACTAAAGATGTTTGTACATCGGATCTAAAAATAAAAAAAATAGCATTATTAATTTCCTGTTCATTCTTTTATTCTTGATTAATCGGATCCACTGGGTATACAAGAGCGAAGTAGCAAACGCATTGTAAACTTCTATACAGTTTCACTTTTACTGGATAAGGCAACGGTCATATTTAAACAATGAAAAATGAGTTTCAACGTACTACTAAAAATATAACCTCTACTACATAAATGTTCAGCCCGATCACTCATATAATTTTTATTTAAATGCCATTGTTATAGCTTTGGATTTGTTTAAAATTAAACGAACTTCAACCATCATAATTTTGACAACCATCGGGAGACTTCGGATGACCTCGGGGTCAATCGGATTTTCGAGACACTAGGCGAGCAAACCCCCCATAGATCGACACTTATTACCGATATCCTTTCAAGTGCAGACGTGTTTTCATTATATCAAGTAGAACGCTCACCCAATTTTTCGAGTACATCAACGATCACACATATTCGTGTTAATTCGCGATTGTGCCGTGGAGTTTACCAAGTCATTATATCAGTTGTTCAACAAATTGAGACATTCACCAATTAAATTGTAATTTGTACGCCAAAGAAGTTCACGCGATTTGTACCGATTGAAGTACATCAACGTATCAATCTATCTTCGCCCCTTTCCCTTAACCCGGCAGCATCCAGGTAGCTCACCAAACAGGATTCTTTCTTCAATATCTCAAAAACAAACACAATGAATTTGTTTTTACTTTTTTCGACATAGTCATTTCGACGTTCATCAAAATATATATACGCGTGGTGACGTATTCCGCTTGGTCCGGGGAAAGGAACGAATATATACAGCTCTCGGCGTGCGAACCAAAACGCAAAAGTGTCAGCCGCTGGGATGATTTTGATAGAACAGCCAAAACTCCGAAATTAACCACGTCTATTAAGGACAGCTGTCTACTTATCAGTATAATTACGGCGGAGGTGGCTATGTTCCAACTACTGTCCTAAACTGAAATGGTTGAAATGGCTTAGTTAAATCTATTCGATAAAGATATTTAATGTGTATTTAATGTGATTACCAAAAAAATTTAATTCTCGAAAGTTGAAGTCTACAATCTGTCACACTCATTCCTCACTGTTCATGTATTAGTTACGACTTATAGTCATATCTACTCATACTTCATCTTTCATTGTCGCGTATGTAATCGAAAATTCGAAATACAAGTATCGCGTACTCTTATAATACTGATGGGATAGGTATGGGAATATTGGAAAAGTACGCCATAAATGTACTTTCTTCCGTGACTGTAATTAAGTATTTAGGTAGGCTTTTCTTAGTTGCAGAAATGAACCTTTCCTTATACACATTCAAAATACAAGTACGGCGTACTATTATTAGGAGAATAATTGAAAATAATTTTCGTGGTCTGCGCATTAGTACCGCGGTACGATGTCGCTGACGTCACTTCCTTTCTTCCTTCTCCCAGAAAAACCCCACAGAGCCAAACATGCGATTGTTTTGTCTGTGTTTTTTGGAGGAAGTTTTTAATTCAGCAGGTTCTTTGTGTGTGAGCAGAATTGTTGTAGTCCACGATTATTTTTAGGTAAGTTTTTCAACTCATTTAACAATGCAAACAAAATGCACTGAAGTTTTGGAACATGTATGGCGGTTATTACCTCAGACGTCTTATTTTTGCATGAAAAAATCGTATTAAACTCTTGGGCCGGTTCGTTCAGTGAAAAAAAAATCGATTTTACAAATACTTAATTCGAAAATAATTTATTGGTGGTAATTAAACGTTAAATTACTTTACAAACAATGAGGTTACCTTCAATCATGTGTCAACAATTCTCTTTGATAAAACAATGTCAATAAAAGTGAAATTAAAAAATATTTCAAATGAAGTAATTTGCAATAAGATTTGGGGGATATTCCGGAATTGTCATAATTAATATCAGATTTGTCACATAATAAAGAAGTGTAAACGATAATGTTTACAGTCATTTTACCTCATCATGAAGTTTTCGCAAAATATCTACGAAGTTAGGGTCGTTAGCTAGATTTGCCTCATAGACTTTGTCGTCGAGAGACATGCGCGCTACTCATTATATCTTTCAAATATTTCCCAATATCCTGGAAAATTCCTCCGAAATTGTTCTAAGAGCGTAGTCAATTACTATTATTGTATTTCTTAACGACTAAATTGCTCTAAATTGATAACAGCAGCAACATGAGAACAACAAAATTAGATTCAACATGCAATTTCAATGTAAATATTACGGCTATCATTAATCGATTTTGTTAGTAGTTTTGTACCTCACAATATCATTGCTGAAAAAGAAACATACACATGTCTGTTTTCTACGTGTTTCGTCAACTATTTTATGCTTCCCGCAGATTGTCTTTGAAAAAAGATGGTGATCTACGAAGTAATCATGGCTGTGGCCTGCAACTTCAGCCAAGGTTGTATAATAAATTTTGGTTTTTCGTCCTAAAGAATGTATATAAGAATTACGAATAAATTAATATCTTCTTCAATCTGCATCCGAAAGAATAACTCCGCGTTTTTATAACTAATCTAATCGTTTAGTCTAATTCGCTTCAGCAGACCGGTCCGTTGTCTGTTTCTCCAGTGGATTTTAGTAAAACTTTTTATAATTGTCATCTTTGCGAATCAATTGTTGCAATTGAGTATAAAACGTAAGCGAAAACATCCAGACAATTTCAGTCGAGAGCATAAACTTCGGTTACAGCGAATCTGAGAATTGGCGCACCGTAAACGTGAAGAATTTCGAATTCATTCTCAATTGAATATTCCCAATTTTGCTAGACAGAATCCTGTTTCTGCATAAGATACAGCTCCTCGAAATGACGATACAATGGAGAGCGATGATGATGATGATCTTCGTCTCCACATTTCTGACTTAGATAATAGCGAGTGATCTATCTGCGTTGAATGAGTCACGAGTTTCGAGTATTCCTCGCGCGCCCGATGATTTGGATATCCTATGCGAGCCAAACAAAGGAGATCCCGATCGTGGACCGGACGCATCAAACAATTTGAATCCCTCCAATGCGCCAAACGAGCAACACGCAGTAGCCAACCGCAGATGGGAATAGGATGCTCAACAAAAAATTCAAATGTGGGCAATTCAAATTGAAATCGCGAACGTCCTTCAGAGAATCTGATGTAGCGGGCACTGAGTCACTAAGTAGGTCGAAATATCGAATAAAAGGTGAACCGTTCAGGTGAATTGACCGTCAGTAGTCACGACAGGTAGTGTCCGGAGGAGAAAGGATCTTATAAACCTCACTTAGCGGGGTCTATTGCGTGGGACTACGTACTGAAGTACACAATGATTATAGTATGAGGAATTAGCACACAAAGAGAAAGATACCGTTAGGTTTTCCTTTAAATAGATTTTAAATTTATTACACTTCACTTGAGATAGAGAATAGTAAAAGTCCAAGATAAAAACCAAGGGTAGAGAGAAACAAAGTGTAGGGGAGAATAATTTAAATGTTGTTGGTGCTTTTTTCTGACTTTCGTTTGTAGAAATAAACGGCAAGAGGGAAGAGGCGATCTCTTGGTGTTTCCTCTTGGCAGTGGATTCCGGAGAACTCCAAAAGAATGCTAAGTCCTGTAGCACTGATGGAGTTGAAAATGCTCCGACACGATTCTGTAACGCTGGTTGTGATGATGTGGTGACTCAAGAGGCGTTAGTAGTGATGATAGGACCGAGTTATTCACTCAGGCAAAACTTGGTTGTTCCCTAACATTATGTTGCTAGGCTTCGAAAAATCCCGAAGCTGCATACTCGGGATAAACTCAGTTCTACGCTGAGTAATTTATCATGTCGGTGCTGGCTTGAAGAAATATACTCGGCTGAACGCTCGGGATGAACTTAGTTGTACGCTGAGAGATTTACCAGGTTGCTGCTGGCTTAACCAGAAGATTCTCTGAGCTGTATACTCAGGATGAGCTCAGTTGTACGTTGAGCGATTTACCAGCTCGGAGCTGTCTTGCAGAAATGCAGTCGATCTGACGCAGTGCAGAAAATGGAGTTGTCCACTCGAACTTGTAGCGATGAGAGGGGGCGATGCCGCAGACCTGCGTCCCATCAGATCGATCTTGAAAGGTCAGCTGTAATAATGAGCAGGGTCCCTCGTTGATAACCAAGAGTCGAAATTTTACTTTGGACCCGTTGGTTGTCATTAAAGTTGCGCACTCGATTTGGAATTGCAAGGAGAGTCGAGTTGACGTCAGAGGGTCGTCCTGCAGAGTTGCTTCCTTGTAGACTGGTCCTGAAGAGTTGAACTGGATGACGAGCAGGCTACCACTCGAAGAGTTCGAGTCGGAGATTCCATCGAGACTGACTTTATTTGGCGAACAACCGCCCTTTATATACTGCTCAAGCGTGATTCCCCTACGGCCATTGCCATTTTGAGATTTCGTCATCCAAGGTTTTTTGAGATATGGTGGGAGACATTTTCATATGTTTAACAATATATTCAAAAAGATTATATATATTCACAATGTTTCTGGGCAATTTACCCTCACCCTGATGTTACTCCCCATTTCCAGAGGTAGAAGTTTTTGAGAAAAAGACGGGACGAGCGCGCATTGGCCTCTCTCTAATTAATATTCTTCCAATGTCAAAAGTGATATGTTTACGCAATTTTGGACGTTCATGGCCCATAAATTTGACACCCTCTTTGACGATAGATAACTATTGTTCATTAGAAGGCTTGCTTGTCAAATGGAGTGGACCGTTTGAGGCTGGAGATGTTCCTTTGTTTGGACAACAAGAAATTATCTGATGAATTTTGCCAATTCCCGGAAGCCATCTCATAATTTTTGTTGGATATAGGGTGCAGGTGACGGCATGGTCTCGGCTAACCCCCTATAACAAACGGGGGGAAGCATCCGGAGCAGATGCACCCCCTATTCGTCTATCTTTTCTTTTGTCGATATCGGCAGACCCGCGGTTGAGATGGTCCATCTCTAAGTTGCCGACATTTTTAATTCTTTGGGGCAGCTCCCATCTGCGATTGCCATTGGAAGGTTGTTTAAGTTATTGGCCCCCAGATTCAATAGAAGGAAGAAAAGAAGTGAAAAGGGTCTCTTTAGTTGTACCTTTGAGCAATTGTATGTCTTCTTTTTAGATGATTCGTGGTTTCCAGGTGTTGTCGCCTTGATAGTCACTCCTTAACGCCTCTCAAGCCGTAATGACGTCCCCTTGAATACCTGCTAGGGGGTACCTTTTATTGTGGTTACCTCGCATAATCGGTATTTAGGCTCGACATATCGACATTCCTTACTATTGTGTAGGGTTTTTCAAGCCCCCTTTTTTATTGTTACACCAAGTTTTCCAGATATATAAAAATTTCAACCGTAGTAACTGCAGTGTACCCAACACTTATCGCAAACCGCATCAGCATTTACAACAAATTTACGGGTGAAATATTTAAAGGAAAACCATGGACATCTCGGAGGGAATCCCTGTTGAAGGATCAGTCGATTCAAGACTGGTTGCTGGGAAACGTCGGTGGTATGAACCTCTTCCACCATCTCCTCCAGCAAACTGTTTTCAATATCACGCACTCAAATATCGCGGCCTCACTATTTCGTTGAATAACCGTGATAACACAGTACTTTTGATAATTCTTCGATAAATATCCTTCAAAATATTATCGCAATTGACAACGAATACTGTTTTACCGTGAAGAAGTTCAGAAGGGCTGATGAATTCTTTAACGGCGGGTGTTCATTAACTTCAGTTGGAGTTTTCCGCTGTTCAGCCCTTCGTGATGAAACTTATACTGTTCTAATTTCTCAGATTTGTGGTAAATGTTTTCGAATGCCTTATTAGCATAGAAATTGTCCTATTCCCATATCTGGCATTCTTATTGCAGTTTTGTTGGCATCATCTGTCTGTTTAGGAGTGTCGCCATCTACGCTTTTTATTGTGATAGATTGTTCTATACATCGATTCACGTATGTTCTAACAGAAATAATATTATTACCGTTTGCTCATTGTGTCCACTTGAGTTGGCAGGACATCCATTAGTACTGCACTTGCCGGTTGCATTTCATCTTTCTCTTCTATCTGTCGCAGCATCTACCAATTTTGTATCCTATCCTTAACGAACCACGATGAGAGTAAGTTTAGAGCTGTCTGAAATTTTGTTTGAAATTTCTGAAGGTTGAGAGAAAATTCAGAGTGCGTATAGAGTTAGCGCAAATTCGGATTATAGTGTTTTCTCCCCACTGAGAATTTTCGGGAAGAGTTTAGTGTTGATGTTTATAAGTGTAACTGAAATCTAATGATTTTATTTTTTTTTGTTTGAATGGAATATCTTGTCTGGAAAGGAATTTGATGATGGCGTCAATCAAAGGACGGGGACAAGGTGTACGGGTGCGAGGAGGAGGGCGAGGACGGGGGCACGGTGTAGCGCAGAGACTCTTAACTCTTAACACTCGTTTACATATAGCGACATCTGGCGGGCGCGCACGTACGCGCACGCGCACGTGCGTGGGGGCCTGTGCCCCCGTAAGTGCCTGCGGCGCGCCAGCGCTGCGTTGGGCGGTCCCGGAGACTAAATTTTCGATTTTTTTGTTGCATAAATTGTTGCATTTAGTCTTCACATCAATTATTGCCGACATTGAAGCGATCAATGCCGTTTCCTAAACGATTACCACTTCATCCCTTGTCCATCCTTAATTTTAATTATTTGGAGATGCTGTATGGTGTTCTATGGTTGAGCATCACAGAAGACAGCGGGAAGGGGCTATGTTCTCTTTAATTGCTCTCTTTTTCTGTAACTATGTATGGGCCTTTTCACTACTAATCATTGTTTTTTTTAGGTGCAGCTATCAAATGGATTGGAGAGATCAAATTTTGGTTATGTCTCACAGGAAGGGGCAAAATCTGGGCCCTTCCCACTACTACTCATTTAATTTTTTAAGCAAACCTCGAGAATGGGTTGAGGACACAAAATATACATTGTATCTCACTGGTAAGAATTACCATATTAACTTTATAACTAATTCCATTTTTACCTCCAGCATTAATGTTTATTTTTTTCTGTTTTTGAGCACTCTTCAACAAGAGAAGATGTCCGACAATGCCCACATCTCCACAAGCAGCAACATTAAATCGTTAAAGTCTGTATGTATTCAGAGCGTGTACGGACTATTTATTGAACGTAATCTTTTGTTTAAATTTTATCTTTTTAGCCTAAAAGACATCGAAATTTGGGATCAAATTTGTGTTGTGGCAAGCACTTGAATTGACAGGGAAAAGTAATTAAAAAAAGACGTAAAATTATTGAAGGGCGCTAAAGAACGATATTGTTTAAAAGAGGTCTACCAAGTTTACAAACAAATAAAAAAAAATAAGCAGCTTAGCATTGTTCACCAGGAGATTGAATGACAGCTAGATGCAATGGTAAGTTACGTATTTTTTATCATTTTTTAGTAAACTTGGTAAATTCTTTTTAAACAATAACGCTTTGTAGCGCCCTGCAATAATTTTTTCTCTTTTTTTGATTATTTTTTCATGTCAATTCAAGTGCTTGCCGCAACAAAAATTTAATCCCAAATTTCAATGTATTTTAGGCTAAAAATATGAAATTTAAACAAAAGATGTACTTTTGATAGATAGTCCATCCAAGCCTTACATGATTAAATCTTTAGGTTTAGTTAAGAATTAAATTATTAAATTGTCAATTATTTGATTGTTTAATTGTAATTTTAAAACATTTTCTAGAAGAATATATTTTTTCCCAATAAAAGAATGTTTTATATATTTTGCTCATTTTTTATTGTTTTTTCAATCATAGCGGCGACGGGTAGGAGGGAACGAAAGGAGTTAGGTACGTGTTAAATGGTGCGTAATGGTATAGTCGTGGTACAGTACTGTAACGTCAAGACGTATAAAATTAGTATTAAATCGTATTGAAAAATAAATTTCCAATGGAATTTAACAATAATATCAACAAAAATAATTAATAATAATAATTGATAAAAAAAAAGGGGAATCAAATTAAAAATTCCAATACTTATTTTACACAAAAAAATAAAGCAAGTGGAAATTTCAAATATGAGAATGTTCATCTAACATTCTCATATTAAACAATAAAAGGAATGCGTTACCAAAGCGCCTTATCACCCTTGGCATCACATTACCCTTGGAAATAGTGATATGACTGTCCCCAAGCAAACCCCTCCCTGCCACGCCGCCCGAAATCCTCCAGCAACGCACAAGCGAGTGCGTTACGCAACCTACCCCCCTTTCCAATCCTCAAAAAAATTTTGCATGGGCACTCAGCAGTGCACCGTGTTCCCCCTCTCTCACACAATTGTCAATTCGTGTATGAATTAACATACACCAATTTCCATCTACGAAGAAGGATAATACATACCGGAAGGATATACACAAGGAATCAATTATTCACAAAAAGATAATAGGCATAACATTCACACCAAGAGACAGGATAGTGGATTAGATAATCAACAACAAGGAGATCACCAATTTACAGAAAGGTTCGTATTTTTCATTAAAAATTCACAGTGACAGTGCGTGATTTATTCAATTGACTAATTACTTCATGTAAAAGTCATGATTATTCATTTAGACATTTCTGTGTTAATTGTGTTAATTAATATAGAAGTTGACAACGCGAATTAATTCAAATTAAAATTTGAAATTTTTAATTAATTACCTTATTAAAAATTTGTGATTATTCAAGTAAACGATTCCACGAATTATTAATTAATGTAAAAAATATTGACAAGGCGAATTAAATTGAAATAGAAATTGAAATTTTTAATTAATTACCTTATTCAAAATTTGTGATTATTCAATTAAGCGATTCCACAAATTAATAATTAATTTAAAAAGATTGACAACGCGAATTAATTCGAATTAGAATTTGAAATTTTTAATTAATTACCTCCATTTTGAAATTCTTTTGTAATTTATCCAATTAGTCAATTTCCCGAATGATTTAAATTAGAAGTATTAACCACGCGATTCAATTGAAATTAATTTGAAATTCTTATTAATAATTTAATTGAATTTTTCAATTATCCCACTAGACAATTTTCCAGATTATTGATTCAAAAATTTGGTAATGCGAATTAATTCGAATTAAATTTTAAATTTCTCATTTATTGATCTATTTAACCTTATAATTATTCGATTATTATTGAATTATTAACTAAAAATTTAACCAATAGATTATTTTGATTTCGCGGTCCATTCACTAATTTAACCTTTTCCTGAAGGGCGGAAAGAATCAAACATCTCCAAGGAAAAATTTCTCCAAGATCTGCTAAGAGCAACGCTTTAGAAGAGATTAATTAAATTCAAAGGTTTGATTTTGAAACTAACATTTCAATTAAAAATCTCTTAAAGATGATCAAACAATTAATTTTTTTTTTGACTGATAAATTCCAAAAGGGAACATTTCCTTAAAAATTGTCGAGAAAAATTTAGTGTTCTCTATGAAAAATTATTGTTCTTAAGGGAATCGCTCCTCATAAAAAAAAAACTTGTCAATCAACCCTGTTCATAAATTTAAAATGCCAATTTTTGATAGGATCACTTTCCTTGATTTCTCATCATTATCATGTATGAAAATTAATTAAATTTCTTAAAACAAAAGGTATGATCATTCCTTACTCAATTCCTCCAGGCATTTACTCCGATCCTAAGCTATTTCCGAAAGGTAGGCGAAACAGGAGAACATAGTATTCATAGTTTTACAGCATTTATTTGATAATAATTATCAAATATTTAGAGGAAAACGTAACGTAACAAAAGTGGGAGCCCCTCCGGGATATAAAAATGCCTTAGCAGAAATTTGAATGATAAATTTTTGAAAAGCTAAGAATCCATATTAATAAGGAGACTTGAGTAGAATGCTCATTGAAGATAAGAAATGACTGACCAAGAAAATCGGCCATTGACTAGGAAGTATCATCAAGAACATCCTGAAATTGAGTTAAATGAACCAGTTATAAAATCGAAACAGATTAAACAACTTAAAGACATTGAAATTTAAACGGAAGAATTACGCGTAAATCCCTATTTTCCTAAAATTCGACCATCTTTAAGAATTGAGCACAGCGATTCAATACATATTAATCCACCAAGTTTATCACTCTCATTAGACTCATTCACAAATTTCGAACCATCGTCTTTTTCTAACGCCTATTTTCCACCATTTATCTCGGAAAATCTCTGTGTTCCGGTGAATCCCATTCTTCCAGGTCTCTCACCAATATTCTCCTATCGGAAGAAAAAGAGTATTTCTTCAACCGATAATAACAACGAAAAAAATACACAACAGGAGGAATTGAATATTGATGACGACTTGTTTGAAACAATCGTAGAATCAGATTCGCCCCTGATTAAACCAAGGAAATTCAACCCACACTTTGAAATTGGTTCACAAGTTGAAAATTCATGTCTCAAGAACCATTCTCTTGAAGAAATATTGAATATTTAAGAATTGAAAATCACCAGTAAAACTATTCAAATAAGTGATCAGATTCCTTCCACCCCACGCTTGGGAATTGGAATAAAACAATTGAAAATTTCTCCCGATTTTAAACCAACAAAGGACACCTCATCAGGTGACAAGAACGATTTAGCACATGAAGAAATAATCACGAGAAAGATGCTTGGAACTTTCAGTGATGGATAACTTCAAATAATCCGACATGAAATGAAGGATCTCACAACTGAATTTGAAGATGCTGTTAATGAAGCACAAAAAGCGGAAGCTAAATTAGAAAAAGAATTAGGATTACGAAATATACAAGTGGACAAAAAATCAAAATCTGTATTATTTTGCGAAACAAGTCAAGTAATTTCAAATGATCGAATCAATAAAATAATTACGTGTCAAATTTGCGGCAGCATGAAAAAAGCATCTCAGTGTCGGCAACGATATACAGCCAACTCAAAATCAGTACCCACAAATCAGGTTCTCCTCACTAGACAAGGAGGATTTCGAAATTCGGTACCAATCAACACTTCAAACGCTACATTTGCATCAAATCAACGCATTATCTGTCAGGTTTGCGGTAAACCTGCATATCATGCCTTGAAATGTTGAACAATTATTGGAAGACCCAATCAAAATTTCAATCAAAATAATACAGGGAATCATAATAATTTTCGAAATCCAAATTTCAATCAATCACCATCCCAACTTCCAATGATTTGCCAAATTTGCAATGGCCAAGATCACATCGCGAAAAATTGCCCCAAACTAGGAATCATCAATCATCAAATTCGTTGTACCCCAATTAGGATTGTTAGAATTCAATGAAATCATGGAAGATCCTGATCTCAAAAGAGAATTCGAAACAACCACTAACGATCTTCAATCCACATACGAAGCTGATTTCAAACAAACATGTGAAACCATTTTTTAAATCAAGACAGAAACAAAGGACCCAGATGAAATGAATGAAGACGGGATAGAATTCACACTCGACACTCCGGAAAATTTGGAGCCAACAATTATAACTAATAAACACGAAAGATTAGAGAAATTAAAAGAATTATTGAGACTAGAACATCTAAATGATGAAGAAGCATCCTACATCAAAGACTTATTATTAAAATCATCAGACGTTTACCAATTACCAGACGAACCAATCTCCGCGACTAGTTTACATCCGGTCCATACTAAACAATACAGACAATGTCATTGAGAGACTAGACTGATATTCAAGTAAGGGAATTACAAAAAAAAGGAATCGTACGTCCTTCAAAATCACCCTATTGTAGTCCAGTATGGATTGTCCCAAAGAAACCTGATTCTCAAGGTAATAAAAGATGGCGCTTAGTAATTGATTTTCGCGCACTAAATGAGTTGACGATCGCATATGCTTACCCCTTACAAAACATTGAAGAAATATTGAATCAATTGGGAGGAGCAAATTATTTTTCTGTGTTTGACTTGACTCAGGGATTTTATCAAATCAAAAGGGATTCAAGAGACAGACACAAAACAGCTTTTACGACACCATTTGGGCATTACGAATTCGAGAGAATGCCAATGGGTTTGAAAAACGCGCGGGCTACCTTCCAGCGAATTATGGATACGGTTTTAACTGGGTTGCAAGGATTCGAGCTCTTTGTCTATTTAGATGACATAGTCATTTACGCTGACATTCTAACAGATCACATGCGATAATATGAATTGTTGGTTCAAAAATTAAGAGAAGCAAATTTCAAATTATAACCCGATAAGTGTGAATTTTTGAAACGAGAAGTCGCCTATCTAGGACACATAATTGGAAAAGATGGACTCTGGTCAAATCCAAAAAAGATCGAAGCCGTTGAAAAATTATCTACACCAACAAGTCAAACGAAAATAAGGCAATTTCTGGGATTATCGGGGTCTTATCGTAAATTCATTGAAGGTTACGGCGGAATAGCGACACTACTTACGAGACTATTGCAAAAAGACACTAAGTTTGAATGGGACTCTCAAACAGAAAGAGCGTTCCAAGAATTGAAAAATAAACTAATGACGTCACCAACTTTACAATACCCAAAATTCGATCAAGTCTTTGTTATCACAACGGATGCCTCTAAGGAAGCAGTTGGGGGAGTTCTTTCTCAAGGAAAAATCGGAAACGACCTATCCATCGCTTATATCTCGCGGGTTCTTAGAGGACCAAAAATTAATTATGGAACGTATGAAAAGGAAACTTTAGCTATCATGCATCGCCTTCAAGCATTCCGAACATATATTTATGAAAAAAAAAAAATTTTAGTAACAGATCACAAACCCTTGGTTTGGCTCAAAACAGTCAATGGAGTCAATAATCGAGTAATGAAATGGCAACTTGCCCTAGGTGAATCTGATTTCGATGTAATTTATAAACCAGGCAAAATTAATTCAAATGCGGATGCGTTGTCACGGAACGCTGTCAAGCAAATCGATTCGGCACACATGGTAATGCGAGCCGCTAATGATACCTCCAAACAAGAGAGGAAATTGAGAGCGCAGAAAACTCATGAAGGATTGAGAAACTTATTGGAACAAAGGCCAAAGGAAGATTATTTCGTTCTAGGCTACCAACCCGGTATAAGCACACCGCGTGAATCAAAAATGGTAATGTTTACTAAAGACAATTAGAATGATGATGATAATGAATCAACAAATCAATTGAATGTGACAAATAAATTAAAGGAATCAAACGAAACAGATGAAAGAAACAAGTCAAATAATGAAGGAAATGAATCAAACGAACTAAACAAATCAAATGAAAACCGTCATAGTTACGGAAAACCAAAGGAGTTTATAGAAAATAATGAGTTAAATGAGGAAAATGAGTTGAACGCAAATAATGAGATGATTGAGAAAAATGAATTACATGAATTAAGCAAGTCAAATAACGTAAATGAAGTCTATCAGAGTTCCGAAAAATCAGAAAGGTCAAATAAAATAGACAATGAAAATAAAATGCATCAAAATCATGCGAATTTAAATCAACCACATGAGTCAATTAAATTAAATATTGAAGGTAAAAATTGTGAAAATCACCAGGAATCAACGGAATTAATCAAGTCCGTTGACGATCGTCAGAAGTCGTTTTTATCAAATGATGAAATAATAGGTAATAATAAAATCCCATCTAAACGTGGACCCTGAAGACCCAGGAAATATCCCAATGGACATTTGACATCGAAAATCGTTAAGGAAAGGTCGAAACGAGGGTGTGGAAGACCTAGGAAATATCCTATCGGGCATCCTAAGTCCACAATTAATAAAAGAAAAGGAAAAGGAGACATCATATTAACAACATCCTAGGGAAAGAGACATGATAATATAGATGAAATAGTTGAAACTGCATCAGACCCATCGGAAAAGGGAAAACTTGATGTAGAAAAATAAAAAAATATTATTCCATCAGATAGGATATTGCGATCAAGACGAAATCGTTTGTTTACACTACCCACAATCAATGAAATCGACGACATCGAAACTGATAATGATAAAATAGAATTGATTCCCGAATTATTGGCTTGCGAAACACCATCCAATCTTTCAAAAATTGCTGAAGTTATCACTTCTTCAGAATAATTAAATGAAATGCTAAAAACATACTTTAATATAAAACAAATCAGGGACCTCTTTGATTTGAGAAAGGATCATTTAGCTTATTTTATAACTACCGACAATTGACCATGTGATGACGGTAGAAAGAAATTAAATGAAATAGGAAAATTACCGGAATTTAACAACCTATTGAAAGGCGTTGTACAAAACCAAAAATTCAACCGTTATTTCCATTTCGCGTTGCCTTTAGCAATACATACAGAAGAATCACTAGTTCGCGCGTCTCACGTAATCGAAACTTCCTTCAAAAACTTAAAGGCCATGGCCGAAAATCTACAACTCCAAACGATTAGCATCGCGCAAACTCGAGAAATAATGAACATCACATGGGACTCCGGTTTCCTGATAATAAAACGTACCTTTGGCGAATCACCAGTTAAAATTCTCATTTGTATGGGACTCGTTAGATCCATTCCCGAGAAAAGAAGAGATCTCGTTTTTGAAGAAATGCATTCTCTAGGTGGACATAAAGGGGTGGCCAAAACCTATCAGCGAATTAAACAAAACTTTATTTGGGAAGATTTGAAAAGAGACGTACAGCGTCATATCCAACAATGCTTAGATTGTCAGTTGAAAAAGTTGCAAAGAGTAAAAACTAAACAACTCCTGATCATTACCGACACGCCGGGTACAGTGTTTGATAAGATCACAATGGATTTAGTCGGCGCAAAACAATTAACCAAAAGCGGAAATGTCTGGATCTTGACCATGCAGGACCTCTTGTCAAAATTTCTAATTGCGGTGCAGCTTCCAGACGCGTTAGCAACCACAGTCGCGGATGCGTTTATAAAAAAATTCATTTGTTCTTTCGGCGCTCCAAAAGCCATATTAACCGATCAAGAAACCAATTTCACAAATGGCATGATGCAACGTATCGCTCAGCGATTTAAAATTAGAAAGTAGACTACATCCGCTTATCATCCCCAATGCACTGGTTCTCTTGAACGATCTCACCACACTTTGAGTGAATTTATAAAACACTTGTGACGAGGCGATATTTTCTGCCCTCCCACTGCCCCCTAAAAATAGTAACGAATGCGTTTTGTGTTTTGTTAAATTGTAAGGTAGTTTTAAGGTTGGAAAAACTGTCACTGTTGGGCAACCGACTCCCCAGCTGTTCTTTTCCCCACCCCGTTTCCCCTCACCGCGGCACACACCACTACACTCACGACGACGGAGAAGATGAAAACCCCCGCCCCACGTTTCCCCTTGCCGCCGCAGGCAACGATGACAGCAGCAGACAGACAAGGGAAGAGAAGAAACCCCTCACGACTACGTCACTGCCCACGTGACCCGGAAGGGATAAAAGGACATCCCTCACTGAACCATGAATTAATAACTAGGACGAGGACACTCAATGACGAGTGTTCCCGATTGACCCCGATTATCACCGATAATCGGGGAAGAAGGTGGACGAGTAATGAGACGCCATCACTCGTCATACAGCTGCCCCTGCGGAAGGAATATTTTATTACATAGAGATTAATTAGTACGTAGAGAGATTTGCCGAGAGTTTTGAGGAGGAAAAAAGGAGAGATTGGTGAAGAGTTGTTTTTTGGAAGAGAGATAACGGAGAGTTCAGTGTTGATCAGTGCGGAAGGAGAAATTGTGGGAGAAAAGTGGACACGTGGCCCTTGGAAAAATTAGGAGAGAACCAGGAGTGCCGACGGGAGGAATGGCCATCGTGAGGAGTATCGGTTGGAGAATTTTTGTGAAGGATTGAGGAAGCCGCCATCCCCGTGAGTACCCTTCACTACCTTTGTAAATCACGCCCCATAATTATACTTATCATTCACTCGGACCCTTCGCTTCTCCCCCTTTTTTTTGTTTCATAGTTAGAGCCACCCCTTCCCTTTTTGTTGTTGAATCTGTCGTGTAGCCGCAAGTTGGCTGGCCTTACCTCCCACCCTCGAACTATTAAAATAACAAGGCCGAATCATATTTTTTATACAATATTATTTTGTTGTGTCTGTTCTGTGCTCGGGAAATATATCAATATAAATTCAATTATATACTAACCCCAAGTAATCATTCAAAATTCCCCTCCCCCTTCTGGTTTCAGGTCCTCCCGTGCTTTCCATTACTTCATTTCCCGAATACCATCAATCTCACATTATCGTGTCTGTGCCGGGAATTAATATATTTTAATTCCTCGGCCAAGGTCACACACTACACTAAATCCGATGATGATTGGGATGAGTGGTTAGAATTGGCTACCTTCCCATATAACACCAGTGTACACGAAGGAATCAAGCACACACCTTATGGAATAGTGTTTGGAAAACTCGTTAGATTGCCCTCAAGTGAACCTCTCCATGAATGTGACCAACTTCTTACCTATCACAAATTACCTAGTTGATTTAGTTGTACGACTCCACAGCATCCGGAAATTAGCATATGATCAAGATACGCGATAGCGTATCTGCCGAGTTGACGTCACAGGCAGAGGTGACGTCACAGGCAGAGGTGACGTCACAGGCAGAGAGCTGTCGTGTATATATTACAGCTAACAACTCGCCCCTCAACCCTTAAAAAAACTTCCATTGCTGTTTTCCCCTTTAAACACACGCTATTTTGCAAAAGTATCCTTAGATATATTACATAAATCGCGTTTGATCTTTCTGATGAGATTTTTACTTTTTTCACTTATTACATTATTACAAAAATAACTCCATAGCAACGGATACGAATGCACTTTTTCATGAGTTTTATTTCGTGAGCGTTACTATTCCCTAGCGCTGTTTGGGTGGGCTGTTCTAGGGATCTAGGGAATAAAACTAGTCAGTTAGAGGAAATTTTGGCACTGTGCATTTGGAAGAAATATAATTTTTTTATTAACTTTTCAAACTTTTTTCTTCATAAATATTTAGGTAGTAATTTGGTGGAATTTAGGAGAACATAATTATAATTTGGGAGTAATTAGTTGTTGTTTAATAGATTTTTCCTTTTTTACAATAATAATGAGCAGAAGTTATGATGAAACAATTCAAAAATAATTACAACCGATGGAGAATAATTTGGTGGTCATTATAATCAAG
>NW_011887889.1:115865-137563 GCF_000806365.1 Fopius arisanus | reverse complement strand
TACCTAAATAACCTAAAAAATTAATTACCTAAATAACCTAATATTTGTGCATTACTCTTTAACAATTGGAATCGATTGTTAATAATTTAATGATTTGAATATAACAACCAAATTAAAAATTTTAGTTCAGTTAAAATTAATTTCCTAAATAACGTAATATTTGTGCATTAGTCTTTAACAATTGCAATCAATTATTAATAATTTAATCATTTGAATATTATAACCAAATTAAAAATTTTAGTTCAGTCGAAATTAAATACCTAAATAACCTAATATTTGTGAATTACTCTTTAACAATTGGAATCGATTGTTAATAATTTAATGATTTGAATATAGCAACCAAATTAAAAATTTTAGTTCAGTTAAAATTAATTACCTAAATAACCTAATATTTCTGAATTACTCTTTGACAATTGGAATCGATTGTTAATAATTTAATGATTTGAATATAACAACCAAATTAAAAATTTTAGTTAAGTCAAAATTAATTTCCTCAATAACCCAATATTTGTGAATTACTTTTTAACAATTGGAATCGATTGTTAATAATTTAATGATTTGAATATAACAACCAAATTTAGAATTCTAGTTCAGTTAAAATTAATTACCTAAATAACCTAATATTTGCGAATTACTCTTTGACAATTGGAATCGATTGTTAATAATTTAATGATTTGAATATAACAATCAAATTAAAAATTTTAGTTCAGTTAAAATTAATTACCTAAATAACGTAATATTTGTGAATTACTCTTTAACAATTGGAATCCATTGTTAATATGTTAATCATTTGAATGTTATAACCAAATTAAAAATTTTAGTTCAGTCGAAATTAAATACCTAAATAGGACTTCCGTTTCCGGTTTGCGAGAGGGTAGACGTAGAGCCGCGGAATCTGGGAATTTTTTCTGAGTGTTGCAGGGGTAAGGTGGGTGTTATTCAGGGAGGTGACTAGTAAAGGGCGAAGAAGGGTGGAAGAAGATAAGGAAGGGTAAGTGAAAGGGGTGGAAGTGAGGAAAGGGTGAAAGGAAAGGTATAACGGCGGTGTGTATGGCAGAGTGAGGTTAGGGTGACGAAGGTAGGTGAAACGGGAAAGGATAGGAGGGTTTGGGGTCGGAAGGTGCAGAGATAAACAGCACATAAGTGGTAAATAGGTAAGCTTCAGTAAAACAAGGGATAAAAAGAGAGGCGTGGGCAGAAGTAAGGGAAATAGGGCGGGAAAGGAGTAAAATGGGCGAATAGGGGAAGGCAGAGGGAAAGGAGGGAGGGAGGCAGGTAAGGAAGAAAGCAGGATAGTTGACAAAAGAGGAGTGATGGCATAGAAGGAAGCGGATGATAAGATAGAGGATTGCGAAAGGAGAAATATGTACTGGGATAGCGTGGTATGCAAAGCCGGCGCGGAAAGCAAGAGTGAGGCAGAAAAGGAAGAATCGGAGACGGTGACAGAGGTAAGAGGACTGGCAGCGGATGTGTTGGTGTATGAGTCGGTGACGAACACAGGAACGGACACGTCGGACGGCGAGGTGGAGCCGGTGAACGGGATAAAGGAGGATAACCAGATAGGAAAGAAAAGGAGAGGCAGACTAACGTGGCCCGAGAAGTTACTGAGAGAGAAATTGGAGAGGGAAAGACAAGGATTCCGGGGAAATACGGTGAAGGACTATTGGAAGAAAGATAGAACAAGCGGTTCAGGCTCGGAGGGTGAAAAGAGGAATCGTGAAAAGGTGGAAGGAGATAAGATGGAAGAGGAAATCAAGAAAAGGAAAGAAGATATGGAGAGTGAGGAGGGGAAAAAAATGGTAGGCGCAGTCGACCGTATGCTGGAAAGATTCAAAAAGGACATGCTAGAGGCTCTGGAGAAGGCGGTATCCGCGGTCAAGAAAGAGGGGAAACTGACCAGAGAGGAGTTGAACAAGTCAGATGAGAAATGGTTGCTGCGAGAGAAGGTATGGGCGGAGGAGAAAAAGCAGCTTTGGGAAAAAATAGAACGGATGGAGACGGATAAGAAGGGGAAGGAGGCGAAAGAACGGGAGAGGGAACGAGGATCGAAAGGACGAGGATCAAAAGAGGAGGATCTTTGAGAATAGGGCCAAACTAAAAGGTAGGAAAGAAATACTGGAAAGAGATATGACTTGGAGAGAAAGAAAAATACAATGGGAACTGGAGAAATTGGCATCTGAGGAAAGGAGGCAAAACAAGGAAGTAAGAGTGGGCAGAGGAAGGATCTGGATTAATAGGAAATTATGAACCTGGGACGAGAAGCTCCAAGGAGTGAGAGATGAGGCGGGTAGGGGTAGGGTGGAAAGAAATGAGGAGCTGGCAAGGGAAGGAAGAGCAAGAGCGGAAGGACACCCGGCAATACAGAGGAAACACGAGGATCAGGGGGAATAGGAAAAAAGGCAAAGGGAATAGAAGAGGTAAACGCGCGGGAGGAGGAAGGAGAGGGGAGGAAGGTAGTTTTCTGGAACGTACACGGCCTGAAAAACAAGGACCCGGAGTTCTGGCGAAGCTTGCAGAACTGGGACGCGATGGTACTAATGGAGACGTAGCTAGACGAAAAAGGGTGGGAGAGGATAGGTAGAAGGGTACCGGACAACTACAGATGGAAAGTACAAACCGGGAGGAAAGAGAAAAAGAAAGGAAGGTGGATAGGCGGAATGGCAATGGGTATCAGGAAGGAACTTTGCAAAAATACATGGGGTAGGGTGGAGACAATAGAACAAGGCATGGAAGGGTGGTTGGAAAGGGAGTTGGTCCACAGAGGTAAATGGATAAGAATAATTGGAGTGTACGTAAACAACAACGCGGAGAAGAAGCTGGATAAAATGAGGATGATCATGGAGGACCAATCGGAGGAGATAATCTATATTGGGGGGGATTTGAATATGAAAACGGGAAGAAAAGGAGGGATAGGGGGGGAAGGGCCTCTAGGAACTCGAAAGATGTGAGGGAATGCTGTCGGAACGGCGCAGAATTAATTAAAATATTGGAGGAGACCGGGTGGGCGATTATGAACGGAAACTGCGCCGGGGATACAGAGGGAGAGTTCACGTGGGAGAAGGGAGGTAAGAGGTCGGTAATACACTACGTGATCACGGAGGAGAAGGGTAGGGAAGGTATCAGAAGTTTGGAGGTAGGAGATAGGTGTGACTCAAACTATTACCCACTGGTGCTGCAGTTGGCCGATGAGGGGAGGGGAGACCTGAGGAACAGAAAAAAAGGAACAAAAAACCGATCAGAGTGGGGAGATGGAAGAATGACAAAAAGGAATTACTGAGGAGGAAACTAGAGGAAACAGAGTGGGAAGGGGAAGGAAGTGCAAATGATATGATAGAGGAAATAAGAATAAGAGTAAAGGTAAAGGTAAAGGTAAAGGAAGGCTGAGGGGGCAAAAACGGAGAATGGTAGGATCAGAAGAGGAGGGAATAGCAAGAGAGGTAGTGGAAGAGGCGATAAAGAGGTTGAAGAAGGGGAGGGCAGCAGGAGAGGACGAGATAGAAAATGAAATATGGATGGAAGGAGGGGAGAAGATGAAATTACAGGCTTGGAAAATCTGCAACAGAGTGTGGAGAGGAGAGGGTTGGCCGGAAAGCTGGTCGGAAGGAATCCTGACGCCAATCAGAAAAAAGGGAGATGGGAAGAAGGTAGAAGAGTATAGAGGGGTT
Source organism: Fopius arisanus (assembly GCF_000806365.1). Classification (NCBI taxonomy): domain Eukaryota; kingdom Metazoa; phylum Arthropoda; class Insecta; order Hymenoptera; family Braconidae; genus Fopius; species Fopius arisanus. Next base: position 133,898 of record NW_011887889.1, on the reverse strand, counting down.
ACGCTGTTGAACACCCTGTACAAAGTATACGCAACAGTATTAACAATTAAATTAGAGGTGGCGGTGGAAGAAAAGGGCATAATCCCGCACAATCAGACAGGATTTAGGAAAGGAATGGGGACTACCGACAATATTTATGTGCTGAATTACCTGGTAAGCAAACAGCTGGAGAAGGAAGGAGGGAAGCTTGTGGCGCTGTTCGAAGACCTCAAGGCAGCGTTTGATTCGGTGAACAGTGGGGTGTTATGGGAGGTAATGAAGAAGAGAGGGATAGAGGAAGGATTGGTGGAGAGGGTGAAGGAGGTTTACGAGGTAACTACGTCTCCGAAAAGTTCTGGACAGCAAGAGGCGTGAGACAGGGATGTCCACTGAGCCCAATCCTGTTCAACATTCTGATCTCAGACTTGGAAGAATATATGAGAGGAAAATGGAAAGGAGGGGTAGGGCTGGGAAATTCGAAAATCTTCTCGCTAGCGTACGCGGATGACATGGTGATCATGGCGGAAGACGAACCAGGTATGAAAATCATGATGGGGCAAATGGCGGAGTACATTAAATTAAAGGATTTGAGGATAAATGTGGAGAAGTCGAAGATCATGGTGTTCAGGAAAAGGGCTAAAAAAGAAGGGGAAAGGGTTTTATGGAGAATGGCGGGTAAGGTCGTGGAGGAAGTGAAAGAGTTTTGCTATCTGGGATACTGGTTCAAGACCACGGGAGGTCAAGCGAGTAACATAAGGGAGAGGCTGGGGAAAGCAGGAAAGGTGATGGGCCCGGTGTGGAGTATAGGGAAAAGAAGATTCAAAAAAGACTGGAAGAAAAGAATATGGATGTTTAATACACTGGTGTGGTCGGTACTGAGTTATGGGGCGGAGATATGGGGCTGGGAAGAATGGGACGGAATAGAGAGGATGCACGAAAGATATCTTGAATGGGTAATGGGATTAAGTAGGAGCACACCAGGGTAGCTGGTAAGAGAGGAGTTAAAAAGGCATAAAATGACCGGGAGAGCGACTAAAAGGGCGTGGAAATATGAAGAGAAGCTAAGGAGGAGTAGGGGCAGTGAGTTTGCGAGGAAGTGTTTAACAGAAATAGAAGGGAGGAAGGAGGCAGCCCAAGTCTCAAAGTGGGAGGAAGGCAGGAGAAAGTTTAGAGTAACCCGGGGTCTGTCCAAAAGAGGTGAAGAGAGGGCAGGGGAGAGAGAAGAAATGGAAAACTTTGAGGAAGTATTACAGCTAGAAAGGGCAAACCAGGAGATAGAAAGATGGGAGAAATATAGGAGCTCAGAGCTGAACAGGTGGTACGAGGGAGTAGCGGTGGCAGGGATTCCAAGTTACCTGAAAAAGCGCTGGGGGGAGGAGAGGTGGAATAGGGTAGCGAGGTTCAGACTGGGAGGGGGGATGAAGGGTGAAATAAGTTACGTCCATAAAGTTAGCAGGACAAGGTCAAAATATGTGTTTTTTTTTTGGGTCAAAATTATGTGCTTTTTATGTGTTTTTCGGTGCTAAAATAAAAAAAATCGTGCTATATCCCTTTCGAAGTTATGGGTAGGGGTGGGAAATAGGGGTTGCATTTGGAAATCGTTACGTCAAAAATATGTGCTTTATACGTGCTACGATATGACAAGGGGCGGAAAGGGTGGGGGAGACTGATAGGCAAGAAATTGCCCCTCTCGGGGAAAATTGAATTTAGGGGTTGAAAAACTGAATTAGGGAGTAATTGGTGCATAGAACGGGGCACAATTATGTGTCTTTAACGTGCTTTAAGAAAATACGGAGGAAAAGGCCGGGTAAAACCCTTCGAGGAAAAAATGACTGATCTAGGGGAAAATTGCAATTCGGGGTGAGTAAAATGGAATGAGCGATTACAGCAAGAAAGGATAAGCAAAAATTATGTGTGTTGTACGTGCTACAACATAATTGGAGTTAGAAACGTCGTAGCCACAGGTATAGTGGTGATTGTTACCGACTTTACAGCGGTCGTCATCTTTTCCTCTGCGACCATCATGGTATCCCAAAAAATATGTGTTTTCGAAATCAGTAACCAGGGAAATTCGTGCTCAAAGTCCGAGGGGTATTCAACCCTCAGGTTGACTTGATAAGCATGATGAGGTTGATTATGATAGTCATAATGGTCTACGACAGTATGTGTTATGCAAAACACGAGCTCAATTAATTTGTGCCCGATTTTTAAGCATGGTACAAGGATCAGGTATACTGATGAACATCAGCCAACCCTTGATGGTCGCCATCTTTTTTTTTTACTCATCATGGTATTCCAAAAAATATGTCTTTCTCAAGGTCACGCACCAAGGACTTTCGTGCTCAATGTCCGAGGAGCGTTCAACCCTCAGGTTGAGTTGATGAGTATGATGACGTTGATCATGGTAGTCGTCCTGTTCCACAACAATATGTGTTATACAAAACACAAGGTCAATCAATTCGTGCCTGATATTTTGAGCAGAGTAGAAGGATCAAGTGTGTCAATGACTGTTGACAATCTATCAGCGGTCGCCATCTTTTCTTTTTACTAACCGTGGTATTCCAAAAAATATGTGTTCTCAAGGTCACGCACCAAGGACATTCGTGCTCAATGTCCAAAGAGCGTTCAACCCTCAGGTTGACTTGATGAGCCTGATGAGGTTAATCACTTTAGTCATACTGTTCCACAACATTATGTGTTATACAAAGCACAAGGTAAATTAATTCGTGCCCGGTATTTTGAGCAGAGCAGAAGGATCAAGTATATCAATGACTGATAACAACCTATCAGTGGTCGCCATCTTGTTTTTTTTAAACATCACATATCACAAACAATAAGTGTTCTCAAAATCAATCGCCAGGGACATTCGTGCTCAAAGTTTGAGGAGCATTCAACGCTCAGGTTGACTTTATGAGCCTGATGAGGTTGACCATGTTAGTCATAATGGTCCACGACATTATGTGTTATGCAAAACAAAAGCTCAATTAATTCTTGCCCGAGTTTTGAGCAGAGTACAAAGATCAGGTGTGCCCGTGACTGTCAGCATGCAATCTTGTCATTGTATTTTGACAATACAATAAAATGGACCGGTCATTGAACGCGGACATAGCCTAGATAATCTAGTAATCTTGCCCCAATCTGTCTCATTTTGCGAGATCATCGGTCGTACACTCTTAAACCCCCATGAAATTAGCAAGCCACCTTGCATCATTCAGGGGGTTTCACTAGCGGTTAATAATGGGCTAATCATGTGCTTTTCTTATTCTGATACGAAAATCCCATAGTTCAATTGGGGAAGGGGCATTTATGAATTATGCTTTCTGTATTGTGGAAAAAAGTTCACCACTCCTATATATTTTGCAGACCCAATTGATACCGAAAAAGGAGCAGTGCGCAAACCAGAACTGTCATTTTTTTTAATTCAGCAAATAATTGCATTTTAGCAAGTGCAATGAAAATCAACAATGGTCGGGACTTCTATAAGATCAGAAACGTGATAGTCTCTTTAAACTGTTTGTTGGAACGCTTATTGACACTTTTCATTCTTTTTCATCAAAATTTAGGATTTTGTCCTGATAAATAATAACAAAACGAATTTTCCACTCGAAAAAAGAGTCCCTTCAATTATTGTACCTTGCTATCATTTTATATTTTCTGTTTTAAAATATTCATCCGATGGGTTATTCAGAATTTATACTTTATTTGATGGTATTTTATAGTCGAGTTGTATTCGCCTCTGTCAACGAACTGTAGAATTGATTTCCTCCTCTGTAAGATATTAACATATTACTGAATTTAACACCGTGCTTCGTAGATTGCTGAATCGGAACTCTAATTTTTTATCAGGGTCATAAGACAATTGCATTTCATCGATTTATGTTTCACAACGATATGTGCTTTGCTATACTCGAATTAATTCTGGACCGTGTTTTGTTCTGGATATCAAGATCAAGTATTTTGATAACTCTTAGCAAGTTTCCAGAGGCAATCATCTTTTTTGGTTTCTGAATTGTTTAAATCAAATTGTATTTGTAGGCGAGTAAATTCCAAATATAAGATGGAAACTTTAATTTTTGAATTTTACCACACTCAGCCATCTGGTGGCCTGGCATTTTTAGTTTTACTTGTTTCTCAATCTGTCCAGAAACTTCCTGTTAATTTTTTTTTCTGCTTCAGAATTTATGATTTTCAATTTTTATTATTCAATTTGCTCGTTCAATTCATTAATCGCCATAATACCATCTCCACAACTCCTTTAACAATGGTTCTGTGTCAATCAAACAGAGCATCATTAGTAAATACTTTTTATTGAGGTTATTTTATTGCTTTTCAGTCTACAGAAATGTTTACAACATTCATTAGTGTGTTTTAGGCAGAGACAAATTTCCGCGCATTAAGAACTTAATCACAAAAATAGGCATGCAATCGCAACTAATAATTTGAAACGGTGCTTTATTTTCAAATGATATCTTTTTTAATGCAACATATGTAGAAAGAATCGTCCAGTCAAATTCCTGATCGTCTCCGCGCTCTCGGCGAATCCTCAATGTAGAAAATCGTCTACCCTAGATATAAGCCCCAGGTAGTTGGCTCCACATGATGAGAAATTAATTTTTTTTTATTCAGATCATTTGATGCTCTATTCTAGCACTTCATCAAATCAAATCGAAAGTGCATATTTATTTTGTGATTGATTGCAATCATTTATGGGAAAAAGTTGGCACTCCATTTTCGATTTATTTCATTGAAGCAGAAATTATTAAAGGTCAAAATAAGCGTCGTCAATAGATTCGAAGTTGTTTGTAGGTGATTTACAATTCAGAGTCATCATTCCATGAACTATTTATCGTGCGATATCAATCGATGCCTCTAGAATTTGCGAACCCCACAAAAATTTTCCATAAAACAATCATATTCCCTATTCAGTAATTAATTCAGGCAAATAATGCATTAATATTGCATGAATTATTATCGATAGACTGATAACACTGAACTATATCACCTACAAACGATTTCAAATGTATTGACAATCGTTATTTCGATCTTCACACAAAAAAAATGAGGTGCAAACTTTTTCGTATAAATGTTTTTAATTATCAAGAGTATGAATATTTACTATCAATTTAATTTAATCGAGTAAGATTGCTCTGTAATGCACCTTTAAATGACTTGCACAAAAAAGTCGATTCATTTTTAGTTATGCAAAATCAACTGCCTGGGATTCAAAATATCAAAATCTAGCGCGGAAATTAACTGCCATTATAAAAAATTGTTGTGATTGGCACCATTGCGATTGCCACCTCTCTCTTGAGATCCCCCGAATCGTTCATAGGTATTGTTACAATCTCCCATCGTCACATGATCTCCAGTTGTTTTTCTTTGTTTCAAGTACATATGAGGTTTTTACTTTTTCGACACGATGAACCGTAATAATTGTAGATGCTCACCAGAAATTCCCAACGAGCACGAACCCGGAGACGAACCTCCGCTCAAAAAAGGGAGAAAGCTCCTCATTTCGAAACAGGAGATGAATAAGATTTTTATCGAAAGAAAGGAGGAGATCCTTATTAAAGGAGCCAACGGATATAAAGCTGTGCAGAAGAGTGCACCAATCTGGCAGGAGATTGCTGACATCGTCACCGCGAGAATAAAGGATCTGAATGTGGATACTCCAGAAATCAAACCAAAAACCAGTTTGGCCATGTATTCACATGTAGCGTGCAATCGACACAACATCGTGGAAGATTTGCTGTCTAATGATTGCAATGATAGTAATTAACCAGAGGCTGATCCGGACGAGTCATCTAATCTCCTACAAAATTCGACTTTGGAGGTCTCCGAATCTGGAGATGATGGGACAATTCGAGTGATTGTTGAAGTACCAGCTGATGATTTTGAATCACTGATTGTTGAGCGTGAAAGAGTGGTCAGAAGGAAGGAGGGGCGTTCAGCAGTATATAAACGAAAATATCTTAAAGAAGGTTAGTTGATTTATTTGGAGACTTGATAATATTCATTTGAGAATTTGAAGGGGGTTTTCCCAGGTACATAATCAACGAGGCAGTCTGAGTTTGTACCAAATCATCATCGAAATTCATAAACTCTTTTTTGATTGACGAACCTCAGAAATTGATTCCCAGGGTTAATTCTACTGTTTCTTCATTATCTCGAGCCTCAATTAGTGCCTAGAAGACCTCAATCACGTCCTGACGAAATAGAGGGGACTCAAGTTGTTAAGAATTCAAAGTCGATAGCTTCAGGATATTAATCTTTGAGTGCTTTCAGTTCAGGGGAGGTCGAAGATTGTGAGGGCTGCTGAGGCAGAATGAGCGTCATTAACTTCAGTGTCGTTTCCCTCGAATCTTTTTGCTAGTCTGCTGGCATTTTTCTGCTTCTTCAAAATAATTCCAAACTTTCGAGACTTCTTGACAATTTTGCGAACTTTCTTGGAACTGCCTCGATGATTAAAAATATGCTCACATTTTTTTGGTGTCAAGGTTTTAAGAACTTTGTCTGAAAGGCACTCTGCACTCTGTGCAACTTTCTCATGAATTTATTCTAATCTGACAGCATTTTCCTGACATTTCAGTCATCATCCTACACCCTAGACGTGCTTTGATTACTCTCAAAGACCTAAATTGATATTCTAGAGAAAGTTGCCATTTTTTTAATATTTTTTCACAATTTTTCAATTATTTTGACCGATTGCTTTGATTTTTATAATCTTATTTAATTTTTTGACACAAATTCATCTCCATATTCTTTATCTACTTACAGAGGAAACCCAAGCGTTTTTAAGTACACTGATGAACAAGAATACTCGTGTTGAGTGTGAATATGATTTCAACACATTTAGCCTTGATGCTCACGCAGAGATCTATGGCCAAGTGAATGGTAGCTGTAGTTGTAAATCTGAGATTCAATGTTTTATTCGAAAAAGAGGAGCAATCGTTCAATTTGAATGCATCATCACGAGAGGAAGAGGTGGATTGAGATGCGGAATGCGGTTCACACGAGCAATTCAGCAGCCAATTGGGAGAAAAAGAAAATGGGATAAGTCAGAGAAAAATGATGGAGATATAATTTCAGGAGACTGCGAGGAAGTGCGAAACCAGAATCAAAGGCCTTGGACCTCAGATACACTCCATGATGATCCCATTTATGCCCTACAGCTCCTCAAAAGGTTCAAAATGCACGGAGAACTGACAATTATCCAACCAGAGCCCTTCACCATTTGCTATTCCACTCTGCACCAAATTTCTATATATCGATCACTGCAAGCAAAAGGTCATCTACGCCTCATTATTAACGGAGAACCAACATTAATACAATCGGTTCAAGGTCCCGTAAAACACTCAGACCCAGTGATATTTTATCATGTTGTTGCTGCTGATCTAGGAGGGATAAGTCTGACCCAAATGCTGTCAGAAAGTGCCGAGACGTCTCGCATCGCTAATTGGTTAAATCGGTGGGTAGAGGATAACGGGCTCAGGATTCCAGATGAAATTGTAACCGATGGGAAAAGTTCTATTACAGCAGCATGCATTCGCATTTTCTCAGGACACCGGAATGTAACTGAATATTTAAATTCTTTTTTTCACTCTCCTCATCAAACATGCTGTGCTGTACGAATTGACGCCAATTTCATCATGCACCGATATACAGAGGTGTTCAAAATGTTGAACGATCAACGTTTAATCGAGTGCTACAAAGAGGCGATAGCAGCTTTGATGGCATGTCGAACACGAGAGGAAGCTGGAAATCTGATTAGGGCACTGTTCACTGTCTCACTGAGTCGTCATGAAGGTGCATCTCCAGATGGTACTCCTTCTGCTAGTGATTATGAGAAAACCTTCCTTCGAGGATTTCATAAGGATGCTACCTGCGACATTTTTCATATGGAAGAAAATAATTCTGTTGTCGACAATGGGGGAAATTGTGATAAGCTATTGATAAAGAGTGATAATGATTCTGAAAATGAATGGTATGCTTGGGGACACAAGATACTAACTGGTGTGAAAGAATCCATAGCGAATCAGCCAGGAAACCCATCAAAGAAGAGCCCTTACAGGCTGGAAATGCTCTCAAAATTACTTATGGAGGATGTGCAATGGCTGCCGGTCTGGAGTTGTATCGGTTCAGGTACATCAGGTTCTGTTCAAAATCTAGCAGTTATTACCCCAGCTCGACAAGAGGTGGAAAAATTGAAGAGAACTCTCAGCGAAGCAATATTTCCCATCAGAGCAGATATTTTCGTGGAAAAGCATAAGGAATATATTGATGGTCATATTAAGGATACCATCGGGTTGGATAAATCTGAGAGAACAATACATGAAGTCGAGGAAATTATTTCAATTGAACCGGACGTGAATAAATCAATAACCGATTTATGTGATGAAGAGCCTGCTGAGACGACTCAGAGTACAGGTGATGAATCGCTTGAGCTTGATGAGGATGAATCATCAACTTCTCCATGTGGGGAAGAAAAAAATGCCAAGATGAATCCGAATATAACTGAGGAGTCTCTAGAATCTGAATTGAACGAAATAATAACCTCTTCCTGTGCGGAGAATACTGTTGAGATGACTCAAAATATAATAGACAAGTCTATTGATCCAAATAATCATGAATTGATGACGAATGAGAGAGAGAGAATCTTGCTAATAACAAGAGCACCTGTATTCCTGAGATACCTGGAGATGCAGCATCACATGATTCTAACAACAATGATTCTGCTATGGTTAATTCAGATGGATCGAATCAGACATCAGCATCTTCTGTTGCATTTTCAAAATTTCTTCTCTCACGATCGAAGCTGATTTGCTGTTCACGTATTGAAGTGCCCCATGATACCAAAATATCTCCTTGTTTGGTAAAACTAGTTCTATCAAAGGTTCTGAAAAACTTGACATGATCAGAAATTATCGATAATTGCATGCTCTTTTTTTTAGAACTGTCATCGGTCTGTCCACGAAGTGGATAAATGTTCAATCTTCATAGCTGGTAAAAAAGAAGATCTCAGAGGACATTATTTGTGTTTTCAATGTTCTCAGCAAGGAAATATTAGTACATTAATCGATTCCCAAAGTCGCGAAAATTGGAGGAATAAAACGATTTCCCATGAGATCACGACGAAACAGAAATTGAGACAGTTGGAAGCAATTACTCCAGCGATACAAGCCAATAATAACCAAAAAGTCGAAATCATCTGGGCATGTCCTTTCGATGCTCTGTTTCAGCTTGTTTTATCAGCGGCAATTCATTCCGAAATATTTCTTAATAACGTCGTTCATGCCCATGCAAAAGATAATCTGTTCCTCGATTTATTAAAAGATACTGCAGAAACCCGAACTGTCACAAGCAGAACTCTGCAGAAACGTTTTCAGATCCTAAAAAACCATTTTCCAATGAAGAAACATGAATTATGCTCCAAAAAATATCAGTTGCAACTAGAATGTTCTACTATGATCAGGAATATGTATGAGAAATTGTTCGTTGGGATTCCCTGTTTTGAAGAGAAGATGACGTGTGAATTTGGTTGTTCTATAAATCGAGAAGAACACTATCTTTATTCATTATCACTCCAAACTTTTATGACAGAGGATCCCAAGGCGATTGAGGAAGAGATTTTAGTTCCAAAATCGTGTAAATTTGGATGCATTTCTGGCAGAACAGAAAGTACAATGTGTGTTGGAAAAGATTTTGTATGTTTTGAACTTTGGTCTGGATTTGGGGATGCAGACAAAGTCATGTTATCTGATATTCCCACTCGAATACAATTTGCAGCGATGACAGAAAGTTTTCAACTGGTTGGAATAATCCACTTCGATCCACCGAGTGAACGAGGGTGGCTATATGGAAAAGGGTCCTCTTCTAAACGCTCTCTTGGTCATTATGTGACTTTTTGTTTACAGCATAACGATTGGCATCGTTATGATGTCAAACGTGACTTGAAATCACCGAAAACTCGTGTTCATCCTACATTTGTCATGTACGTACGTGCTTGAGTATTTAAAGATTGAGATATACGCGTTGGAAATGAATGTCGATCACGTTACATTCTCTGGTCGTTTATTACTACATTACGATACACACGTTATGATTCAACTCGTAAAAAATGATAAAATCGCAATTAGTTAGTCTATTTTTCCAATGTTCAATGATTATAGTAGATGTTTTATACTATTTATTCATAAATGTGCCAAAAAGTTATTCGATTATATGATCATTTTTTTGTCAATTTCCAAACCCGAAAAATCCTCTAAGCTTCTCATTCACAGTTACTTCACTTCTTAGAAGAGAATGAAGATGTAATGTTGTCAATGTTCTTGACTAAGTTTGATTGACTAAAATATCAATCGTATTTCAAGCGAGTCTTCCCAAGTTTATAAGAAACACTATCGTCGGATGGCTTTCAGCTAAGTGTTCATATTCATGTATAATTCACCCAAGCATAGTTAGTGTGAAAGCTAATCAGTGATGAGACACCGTAGTGATTTATTTACTTTATTGGTATAAAGAGGAAGGTAAGACATGTAGTTAAATTTTCTGTCGTGAAATTGAGAAACATGAGACGGTAAGAAAAGATGCGATGAACAGGAAGGTATACATGGAAAATAGAATACAAGTAAATACGATAAGCTCTATTCAGAGTGGAAAACTGTCCATTCATAATCCATTATTTCTCATCTTTCCCCCCCTGTGAGTATATGACAAGCACTGGAAGAACGGTCTTGTCTGCGCGACAAAGACGTGTCTTTTCACCGCCCTGTATCGTAAACCACGAGTTGTTTCGTAACACATGTGCAGAACATTTCCCATTGATGAATTTTATCAACCTTTGAGATCGTATAGCCACTGGCGAATCCTCCAGAGCCTCAGAATCTACGATGCCTCGAAGGAATAACTGTTTCTCCATATTCAACACGTTAACTTGCTTAGGAATTTGATGCAGTTTTATTTTCTGTTGTTGATTTGCTGAGCTAAGAATTGTTTGAATTAGAATGAGTGGAGCCTTTATGGCGATGGTGGAACTTGCGTCTCTTGAGCATGAATGTGGACACTTGATTGTCTGGACTTCTTCAATATCTTCTTGTAGTGGTAAAAAATCAGAGTTGAGTCGAATCAGTTTGTCGAGATATACTTTCAATACACAGGGTTGTAGCGTAATCGGTGAACATCCGCCATCACAAATGACTGTTCTCTCAAGAAGGGATAGAGACTCCATCAATTTTTCACAAATTTCACCTGCGTCAGATTCACAATTCATGACAACGCAATCAACCTCATGGTGTCCAAGTGTCTCATTAAATAAATGTGGCGCTAGGACATGATATCTTTTGACATAAGTAGTCTGACTAATTCGTTTTGATGTATAAACATAGTGAATCATTCTAAAAAGGGCATTGTGATTTCGGTGCTGCTCGAGGTATTGTATAAAATCAGGAAGATCGAAAGCCATAGTTAAAAGTGCGTGGAACAACGCATCAAAAATGTCTGTATTCGTTAAGTTAATACGTTTGCCTCTTACGCGAATGGCACGCAATGATGGATCATTCCCCTTTTTTAACACTGGAATTGTATCTAACGTTTTCTTCGGAGTAAAAAAATCAGGTGGATAAGTCTTCTTCAAATATGAGAAATTCCTCTTCCCTGATACAGTTTTCGAATCTCCTGTCTCTTGACCATCGCGGCAAAGTCGAGTGGTTGCTTTCTCTCTTTTACTATTGCAACCATTACAGAGACGTTTCTCCCCATATCCCTCTTCATCACCAATAGAAACAGAGCACGGTGGGATGATGTGAACAGGAAGATTACATTTCTAAAAAAAGAAAAAGGACAAGGTGCATCATATATAGAAGCTCTTGATTAAAAAATAACATTTCATCAATTTTACGACCGTTGGTCCTTATATTCGTAATAATTAATACTTTTATCACTATCGAAAATAAATTTTGGTTCTATTCATTTTCCTTAATAGATTATTTCAATACAATAAATAGATAGATGAATGACTTGGAGGTCGATATAGCGTAATTTTTTTTTCTAATCATTCAAAACCTCGGAACACTGCTATTTATAGTTCTTCGCATAAACGATGAGTGAGCATATAATTATACATGAGTAAATGAATAGAGAAATTCCCAAATAAATCTAGTCAATTCTATTAGATTCAATTCAAAATAAACATCTAGGGAGAAACAAATGAGGATACTATTTCAGTGTATAATTTGGTTGTAGCTGAAAATGTACCTCAATTTAATTAGTCAAAGAATTTATTGAATTCATACCTCGCATTTGTGCCCTCCAGTCGGCAAATGGCCTGCAGCACATATTAGACATTCTTCGACATTGAAATTTCCACGATTATCTGATGATACTGGCGAACTGTGATAAATTGGCTGCTCACCAGGAAGCCCTCCCTCATCGCCTGTCAGGTCAGAACCAATCTCTTCAGTCTGTTGTTCGTGACTTATTTCTGCGACTTCGAATTGCAGATCCCGATTTTCGCTTTCGTCTCGTCCTTTTATATGATTGTCCATCTTAGTGCCTACCAGGATAGATTGAGCATCCAAATAATGTTTATGGAGCGTGATGAACAAATCCGGTCTGGGAGATTTCATTTTAGCGAGGAGCCAGGTTTTAATTATATTAAAACTACTTTCCACGGCAGCACTTGAAGCTGGGACTCTTCCAAAACCGAACTCATCTCTGCATATGCAACTCCATAACGGCAGCCATTTAATATCACTGAGAAGTTTTTTGGAAAAATCTGGGCAGTAAAGCTCATTTGTTATCGTTCCAGCAACACACTCAATCTGTTCCAAAATTTTTCCATTGATTTCCAGAGCCCAATCTTTCCACAAACTAGGCTGAACTGCTTTTGATCGTGCATTTGGGGAGGTTGAAACCTCCGCATCAGTCTCTGTTCTATTAGATGGAAATGTTAAGTTCTCGAAATTATGGTGAGTGAAAATCTTCTCCATTTTCTCTTTTGCATGAGAACATAATGAGGGAAAACCCTCCACGGTCATTCCACATGTTGGACTCTGAGCAATAATCAGAAGATTCCGAAGAATAATCTCTGCATTTTCCTTGTTACGTGCCATAATTAATTTTGCAATACCTCCTTTGTAGTATTTTCCCAACGACTTATTAGAATTTTTTAACATTGCTACATAAGTTTTGAGAAAATGGGCAACGTCAAGCCTAATGTAACAGGCTGGAAGTCGATTGGTATCACTGATATCAAAAAGAGCATCGGCGTAACTATTAACAGTTTTGTACCCAGTGAAAGCCCGAATGCACCCAACAAGCAGTCCCAGGCCTTCATCTGTCACAACCTCTTTAGGGAACGGCAACTTTTGTGTACCCAACCACTCGGTCAACCATTCGTCAATGCTCGTAGCAGCCTGAGACTCAGTCAACATTTGGCCCAAGGCGATTTGCTGACCACTGGGAGTCTGTGTTACAGCAGAAAAAAGGTGAATTGGTCCTGTGTGATGAGTGTCAATTCTTCTAAATGTTCGAGTTATTCCCGATGTGGCATCGATCTTGAGAGAGAAATTACCTTTGTTGGCAATTCGACGATGAATCTTTTGCTGCAACTCAGTAGAATAATTAATATAAAATGGATCGCATCTTATGGTGAAAATTTCGTTTTTCATTTCTCTCGCCTTCAGAATTTGGAGCGCCTTGACAGGATCTAGGTGTAGACGATCAGCTGCTAGGGTCTGATGCTTGATCATTCTCAAGACTGGTGATGAAGGAAGTTGTGGAGGCTCTGAGTCACCGTCTTCCATGAGTTGATTGACCATTTGCATTCGGAGCACATGAGGAACAAGGTCTTTCAATCTTTCGCCAAATTCTTTTCGAATCTCTCCTCACACGGGGCGTTTGCCACAATCTAATTGTGAATCTCCTCCTTGGATCTCGAATCGAAAAGATGCCAGGTTGTTTTTTTCGCACATATAGCAGTTTAAAATTGCTCCACAGTTGCAAGTCCCCGTAAAATGTCCGGAAGTCACATCTTTATTAACGTCATGATTGCCGAACATGAACGCATGTCTGCTCCGACCATGCTCCCACATCAAATCCATCAATCTGCGTTGATATCTGTCTACGTGAAAACAAGTAACGGAAATTTCAGCACTAATTGTTCGAAATATGAGACATTGAATTATCTAACATTGAAAAAAAAAGAAAATACCTGGGAGACATTTCATTCGGTAACGTGTCGAAATATCGCCGGTCCTTCGATCCCTCAGATAAGTGGAACGCTCTGTTACAAGGGCTTTGAACTCCGAAAGAGGAATTGCGCCTGTGAATTCAATGGCATTTTTCACCTTTGAACGCTCTTGCACTACGGAACGTGATAATGAATCCTCGGATTCTTCTACTAGTAGTATTTTATCACTTCTCTTGTATTTCTCATAGCTGGGATTTAAGTGAACACGAATATCGTCTTGATTGCATGACACATATGTGTAAAGGGATTCTGCAGATTTATTTTGTCCCATTTTCTCCAATTTGAAGGCCATTTTTGTCCAAACATGTGGAATCGATCGAAATGTTCTGACCTGGCCTGTCTGATAATCAATTATTTCATCCTTGTATTCAGTCAACACAGCCCAAATTTTATCCACATCGTAGATTCGTTTCGGACCTCGACGGCGTTTCAGGGATATTTCGTTGTGGGTGTCCCACTCTTGCTGCTCCTCCATGGGTGTTCACTTAATGTCAGATCACTCGGCTGATTATTGACAGTGAAAAGAGAAAGTGAAATAAATTGTTATTCTCAGTTATAGAATAACAAATACAATAGAATGTCCATTCGATGGGCTGCTCAGAGCTTATGATAAATTGTAAGTGACTCTATAGTTGATTTTCGCCGAAATCTTTCACATAACCGCGCGAATAATTCCTCTGAATATGACTATATCTGACATGCGATTGACTCTGAAATGGTATTTTAATTGTGAGCAGCTAAAAACTGTAATTTTCCCTCAAATGGTTAATACAATTACATCACGGGCATAATCTGAGGCTTCACAGACGATCATTCCGCTGCTTGCCTTCGCCGTAACGAAAAACACTGCTCCAAACGTGGAATGTGAAATATAAGGCCCTCACTCACGTATAAAACTGACACGATAACTGCTATGTTAACAACTTTAACACCATATTGTAGAGGCGGATTATTTAGGACTGTTGTGCTTTCTCAAAACAATGACATATTCGTTTTTTTTGGTGCAATTTCTCTTGACAATTAATAATTTTGAGGTTAAAAACTTGATAATTAGTTTCTAACTGTTCGTGTCCAATGCGTTTGAGTATTTACAAATTTGTGGGGAAAATGTATGATTTAGCTAGAAGAACTCATCATTTTTCTGTAATCTCACCATTTTTTCATCTCATCACTTTTTAATAATTGAGCAAACAATTCTCGTAAATGTGGCGATATCTAAAATATCGTTAATTTTGACTGTATTTCAATTGTGGACCATCTAGAATAATAATTCTGTCCCCAATACATAATCAAATTTCATTATATTAGGCAATACTCACCAAACATGGATTATTTCTAAGATTACTGTAGACGTGAGCTATTGAGAACTCACCGTTTTCCAGGCGAAATGAGTAATTATGAAATTGACTGAATATTGGCGTATAATTTCATTAGCTATGGCGTACTCTTTCGGACGAATATTCAAAACTTGAGATAATTTCGGAGTCATTTTGCAATTGACTGACCAGTGGTAAGTGATACCCGAAGGATGGCGCTCTACGACGTAATCTACGTTCGTAGTGTTATTTCATTTATTGTGATGGTCTTACTTAGTCTCCTGAACAATGTATTATTACGAATTTCTGGACATAAGTTCGGAATATACAAATATTTGGCAAGAGAAACAGAAAGAGAATAAACGCAAATAACAAATGATACGTAAGAGCATATCCAGTTCAATTAAAAACAATGTTTTCATATTACTAATTTTCATTTGCAGCTTAGAAACTTCTATTGGATTTGTAATATATCCCACAATGCCATGTGACACTAAGAAAAAAAATTTTTCCAGGCACAACCGCAGCCGTGGAAAATGTCACCGAAGTACATTCACATATCAGATATCAGATTTTGTGGACGGGTGTACTGAACAGTTTCCTTCTTGAACATCCAGCTGACTGTCAGCGTGACAAGTCACAACTGTTTGAACACCAAGAACCTGCAAAAGTTCTCAAAACATTGGAGATTGAATTCGTACGGTGTGACTATTTCTAGAACATAGGGGAAAAACAATCATACCAGAAATGACAGATGCTCGCGTATCAGTTTATCAATTTCTGTTTTTTTTTTCAAAAAAACTGTTTTTTTGTCTAAATAAAATTGCTTTTTTTGGGAATTTTCCGCAAAAATTCGCAAATTCTGATTTTATTGCATTATTTTACATAGTAGGTTTTTAGAGGTTTTTACTGGTGCAACGGCTTCTGGGAAAATGATTCCATCAAGATGTTCATTCAACTGACTTTCTAATGGTTCGTCTGTAAAGTTCACGGGCTTCTTCATCGTGGAGTTGATTGATTTCTTCATCTGTATAGGTCTGCCCATAGCTGCAATTTGCCTTTTTGAAGGTCTATCCCGAGACGTTTTTCGAACTGTCATCAACAAAAAGAACATCATCTAAGTCAATTCTGGCACTGTCTTTTCTAAAGAACGAGCATTGTCTTCTTCACTATACTGCTAAAGAGAATTTGATTTTAATGGTTTAATCCGAGAATCATTGACGATTGATTAGTTTGCTGGATTCTGTCTTCGAAGGAAGTATGCTGTAGTTGTTTGTCCAGAGCCACTGGGCTTGCTAAAAATCCTTCTCGGGACTGGTAAAACCAGATTATCTTCTGTGAGTGCTCGTTGAGGTGTATTGTCTTTGTCAGATTCTGGAGTCTTCATCCTGTTGCGATTTGATACTTCTCTTGCTTTCACCATTAATATCTTCACCTCTTTTCCGCTGCGCCAAAATTCACCGATCGTCGAACAGCAATTTTCAAATCGTAGATCATACGAATTGAAGAAGAATTCAGCCACGTTACTCCCCTTGACATTCACAATCATCCTCTTATGTGATATTGTGGACTTTTCTCCGTTGAGTTACTTGGATGGATGGGCCGGCAGAGGGAAATGGCTCTCCACAAGGCCATCCAGATGTGCTTAGAGTGTTTGAACGATGATTCTCGAGCGTATAAGTTTTCGTTCATCGCCCTAAACTGGACGCGAATCCGCGCCGCACAGGTCCAACCGAGTGGTTTAACCATTTCGGCCACCGCTGTCAGTTGATTGGCGGAATACTTTATAGTGGGTGCTAAAAATTATAGCTTCATATCAGGCATACAACGCCGAGCCAATCCCAGGTTTTCACGCCTCAACTGAGTATAATACGAAGGTAACTCGGCTAGGGGTCTCTCTCCAGAGTCCACGCAAATTGATATCCCTAAGCAAATCATTTATGAAAATTCATCCCCGCGGATCGGATCTACATTAGCTGCACAGGGGAAAGGCAATAAAAAGAAAGGAAAGGAGCAGAGCAGGAGAAGCTTGGAAAATAATTCCAGTCAATAACCAAGAAATCTCAATTTAACTGAATTGAACACCCAATCTGCTGCATGTTTGATACACCTGTAAGACTTCATGTGGACACGTTTCCGTGACAGAATCCCAATTGGCTGCAATTTCAATACAGCAGTACAATTTGACGTAGACAAACTACTAGAGAGCCATATTCTCTATAAAAGAGAATGCATGAATAGCATCTGCGTCAAATCTCACTGCTGAATGGAAATTCCAGCAAATTGAAAATAAATGGTTGGCTGATGGTCATCAGAATACCTGATCCTTGTACCATGCTTAAAATTCGGGCACGAATTAATTGAGCTTTTGTTTTGCATAACACATAATGTCGTGGACCATTATGACTAACATGGTCAACCTCATCAGGCTCATAAAGTCAACCTGAGCGTTGAATGCTCCTCAAACTTTGAGCACGAATGTCCCTGGCG